>NC_085049.1:48195467-48461136 GCF_963662255.1 Cinclus cinclus | reverse complement strand
CAGTCTCTTTTAAGCAACTGTTTATACCACTGTGCAAAATAGGTGACTGTTATATGGTCAAACAAGCTTGCAGGATTTGAATCCCCAAAGAACACTCTGAAATGAAAACACTGCAGTAAAAGATGTATTTTAGCATACAAATGATAAAGTGTCTTGTATTGTAAGCCATCAAAAAATATTATATCCTAAAATGGTATTTAAAATGCTCATTGTGATATTCAGTGGTACAAGACATTTCTGTAAACAATTATTTTAAGAACAATGTATTTCAATTAATTGTGTTAGCACGCTTCAAATTCCAATCACACAACTGCCACAGTGACACAAAGGGCACAAGTTAATTCTGCATAATCAGCTTTGAAATGATGCTCAACCAACAAACTGCCCACAGAGTAGGGAACATATCTGAATGTACTTGACATGAAGCAAAGGTTATTTAAAAATACACACTATATAAGCAGAGTTCATGAAGAATCTAACAACTAAATGAACAGCAAAGCCATGTGAAGAGAGGCAATAAAAGATAGGGAAGGCATGATGTTGAAGCACAACCTGCAGAGTTGTGGGAATCCTCAGCTTTGTACACGCCCCTCTTGATGCCCTTGTGGGAACAGGCAGTGCAAACACCTCAAAGGAGCTGTAGCATGCTCCGTTTCTTACGTGGTTCTTTACAACAGACCAGACCATATGACTTTGGCACAAGTGAACCTTTTTTTGTGGAAAGCTGTCAGAATAAAATGTGCAGGGAAACCCAAATGCTTCTGAACAAACTTCACGTATTTATTCACTTGACATCAGGAGGCAAAACAAAAAGGCTTGAAGCAACAAACAGGGACTTTTTTCCCCACTACCTATTTCCAATGTTCCTTGAAAGCATTTACAAAGTCACTTTAATTTGTTCTCTGTTCCTGGCTGGAAGGAGCTGACATCTTTTCTCCTGTCACTGTGACTGTGGAGTTTTTAGAGAGCCACAGCAGTCACAACATGGCCCAGTCTGTTCCAAGCGTGCAGTTGGGTCCCTTGAAGTAGAAATGTTCTCTTAAACCCTGAAGCAGTTCATGTGGGTCCAGGAGATGCAAGGCCACTGTGTCCACCTCTCCTATGTAAGCTGATTGAAAGTGCTCTGTCCCTTTAAGAGAGCAACCTTTCAAAAGTAGTGCTTATCCTATTTTTGTCTTTCTTTACCTACAAGCTCTTATTGATGATTCTGCTTTCTAACACTATCATTTTTAAGCCTTAAGATGCCCTTTAACCTTATTCTTTACACTCTTTGGGAAGAATAAATTGCTCTCAGCCTGAAGAGGGCAAAGACAGAAAATATTTCCCTATAGTTACTACTTCTCTTTCTGCATGAAAGATCATTTTTACCATCACTTCTTGTTATATTCTTGACAGACCTTGTATATGGTTCTACCCTGAATCCAGGACCTGGGTGTCTTTCAAAATCTGATGGCATCAAAACATTTTCCTGCAGAACTGTTTTATCTTCTGTATATCAATATAAACTAACTTAGAGTAAGCACTTTGTCAATTACTTTTCACAGATGTGGTAAAAACAGTCCACTGATTCATGTAGGTCTGTTATATGATGTGTTTTAAATATTAAAATAAGGAGGGAATATTTCATATGACATCAAATATTGAGAACTAGGGATGAAAATAATTAGGAAATAAGATACCCTTTCATAAAATATTCTTATATCATATTTTTCATAACTACTTTATCCCTTAAATGAGCAGGTTGATATGTTTTAAGTTGTCTCTGTGAAGATATATCTAAATTAAGAGATAAGGTATATCTGTAAAAGACAGCTAGGCATGGAGTTTTGCTAGGAGTAAAGGCAAATGTAAGGTTTTCAGGGATTCAGACAAATTTGTCAGATTGACTGTGAAAATTGTTTTTGTTTAGATGATGAACAAAGAAAAATGAGCTGACTAGAAGAAGCAGAGACAAAACTCAGGGTCAGAAAACCCACTGCAGGAAAAATAAAAAGGCAACAAAATCACAGAAAAACCTGAATAGCATCAGTATGAAGCAAAGCTAAACATTTCATGTTGAGACTGTGGCTAAAATAATCTTGGGATGTAGGCAAGGAGATTGGCTGGATTATTTGGGTGTTCTACCCTGTAAGATTGAAAGTTGTCTTAAAATCATGTGAGGTAGAAAATGGGATTTAAAAAAATCTCTCTTTTCTTCCTTGTGCTAGGAATAACCTAAAATCTAAAATAACTTAAATCTGAATTTTTTACTAGCTATTCAAGACAAAGGACTAGGAATGTGCTTCAGTAAACCTGTTTACTAGAAGGACACCCAATGTCATGACATCAAGTACAGGCAAGATCTTAATTTCCCTCAAAAACATCCAACTGCAGCATATATACTGACGCAAAAAAATAAATAACATTCCTCTCCTCACAAAGGAGTTAAAACATATTCACCTGCTTTCAGCCGAGTCTTTCATTACAGTTTCTGGGGTCTGGCCTCCCCCAGAGGGAGGAAAAAGCACAAGAAATCAGAAATATCTCCACTAAAGACAACATATAAACAGAAGAATTGTTGCATTTAGGGTAAGAAGTAGGGCCTGGAGCTAAACAAACCAACCAACCAACCAACCAACCAACCAACCACATCCCCCCTTGGCACTGCTGAGCAAACTGAAGTGTTCATCACAGCTTATTGTAAGCTTATGGTACTAATGAGTATCTGATGCTATGTCTTGTTAGTAGACACTTAGAAAGCTGGCTTGTTTCTATGCTGGCTCAATTGCTTCACTAATGCCATTAAAAATTTTGTTCTGCCTTAATCCTTTTTCATGTGGAATTAGGTGGAATGAAGTGCTTTGTCTAGCACCGTCATCTTTGCCAGGCATCAAAAATCAGTTCACGGCTGGCAGGAGAAGCCCAGCACCCCCAGAAGCAAAACCTGAGAAGGGAGCTCTTGGGACAGGAGTGGCACTGAGGCCACCGTGCTGTGACTAACCCTGGTGGAGGAGGAGTGTCACCTGCCACCCCCACATCATGTGAGTCACATCCCTCCGCTCAGTGACACAGAGGATGCAGGAGAGCGCTAACAGCAGGCATTTACACAGGAAGAGACCTATGGAAAAGCAGGGCTGCATCCACCAGTGCACACACTCTCAGCTCAGTTCTGTGACCTCTGCTGCTCCCACTCCCTAGGGCCTCAGAGCAATAAATACACCAGCTAATTGCAACAGAATACATCAAATAATATATAGTATAATTACCTTGCATAACCATGCTGCAATATTTCTGATTTTTGCATATTTGATGATATATGCATATTTAACTTATTTATACTTATATGCATATTCCATACCAGTTTGTCTGATATGGAAATAATTATGTCTGATCACCTAAAGTTGGTAGTATTTAAGGACCAGATATTTTCCCCAAAACGCAGGCGTGTAGCCTGAGGTAGGCATCTAGGTACCATCAACAGTCTGTACCAAGAGAAACAGGAAACTGAAGCAGTTTAACCCAAGCAGGATGGAAGCCTAATACAAGAAGAATTAATTCCTCTCTGGAGTTAAATTCCTCTTTTTTAGAGTACAAAACTTTGTAAGACTAATCCCACATGTAGTGCACGACTATCTTTAAACTAATTTTGTGATTGACTCTGGAGCACATCTGGTTGAAAGAGTAGAATTGGAGGGTCTGTAGAAAAAGTTCACAGCAGATGCTCCTCACAGTTTTGGTGAAATCTTTGCTAATTTATCTGTTGATTTCTACTGGAGAAAGGCTGAATGGAGTACATCTGTTCTTTATTGACTCGATCCTGCAAAGGGACAGCAGGAATTTGCAAAGCAGGAGCTTATGGAGATGTAAGCATTCCAGGAGGGCCACACTCGTAGAATATGGATATGGATAAACACCCCATATCTCACTATCTCACTGTCCCTTTTTTGTTTTTCTACCTGCAGAATCAAGAAGTATCCCAGGCCTGGCACATACTTTGCTACAAACAAGCTGATCACGCATTTGAATAAGTCATTGTGTATTTAGTAGGAACTGAAGGCTAGAAATAAAAATACAGAAAGAGATGTTGAGAACAGGATTTTGTAATGTGGCAAAACCTCTGTCTGGAGGTTTATCTCACTGAAGGAGGTGATATGGGGAGAGAAGTGAGAATGTATATCTAAGCAGATGCCTAGTTACTTGATAGAGCATAGAAATGCAGTCAGCTGCTTGTAGCAAATTCAGTTTATTTCACCTATGGAAATAAAAAAAACCCCTACATATGAGAATTAAAGTAACAGCACTAATTTACTCTAGAGCTATCCGCCCTTTCAATATAAAAATATAAATATGTCAAGAACTATTAATACATTCATATGACATATACAGAGAACATACAGATAAACACAAGAAATTGCTTTCATTCTCCTCTGATCCCGAGCCAGTTCTGTATCAGGCCAATATTTTGACATTAATTAATGCAGACTTAAAAATGCTTCACCTTTTGCCAGCTGACTAAATTGTCCTGTAATTCTCATGAATTAAGGGGCTGAAGTTGTCCCAAGTTACAGATGCTCCACCACACCTACCAGCAGTCGTGGCTCTCCATCACCTACCATTCTGAGTGTCCTCCACCAGGACCCTCATCAAATGACAACCATCTCACCTGGTGAAAGTGCTGCTCTGAATGCTCCCAAGTCTGACCTAAGCTGCATATACCATTACTCATCTGGCTATACACTAATGCAATATTGAGAGTCCAACAGTGGAAGAAAATACTGAGGGAAAGGGTCATACTTTGATATGGTATTTTGAGTTCCATTTAAACAGCCACACATACAGAACTAAAGCTGCTGGTGAGCTTTATTTTAATGTAGATCCTTGGTGGGAGAAAGGGAAGGAAATTTTCAGTGTGATAAGTTGCAATCAATTCCAATATCAACACCAACTTTTTGAACAAATCAGTAATTTAGTGAGAGAAATGTTCTCAGCCTGGTTTCCTAGAACATTTATTTCTAGGCACATATTTTATTTACAAAAGGAAAATCCGCAAAGAGCATTTAAAAATAACTGCCTGTGTAGACAAACAGAAATTGAAGGATTCTCACTGTTTGTTACACTGCATAAAAGAAAACTACGTACAATGGTTGTAGTTGTTTCTTGAAAGAGCCACTCAAATGTCTAAAATGAAAACTGGAAGGACTATGATACAAACCACTGTTAAGGAGCAGCCTGGATTGTTATGGAAGTGGTGTGTTTTCTTGACTTAAATTTTGGCAGAAAGAATTTGGAAAAGTGCTTTGGTAAAAACTGGACTCTATACAAATTCAATTGCAGGGTGTTTCACATAGAGTAAGAACTATACTGGATTGCTTACAGCCAAGGAGAAGTAGGCTGTGTTTGCATCCACTTACACTGACCACTAAAGCATTTCAGATTGCAGGAAAGAATGGCACTACTATCCCAAGACAAACCAACAGGTAACTGCCTCCTGACTTTTGTTTGTGTGCAGCTCTAACCCTTTTCCTACCCTTTTCTTTTTAAACCATTGCAATCCCCTCTACAGCAGCAATTCTACTTTTGCCAGACTCTCATTCTCCACATTCTCATTTCACTATGGTTTCAAGGGCACTTTTGGTCAAATCATTTGCACTTCAGAGTCGCAGGTGGTTACAAATGTTTGTTAACTCTAAAGTGACTCTTTCAAGCAAAACTTTTGCAAACAAAATATGTGGCATCCATAAGCAGGCCAGAGCCACAGCGTATTCTAAACAGGTGCATTAAGCCAGCAGCATGCACTTGCTCTTGCAACTTAAACAATCCAGATATAATTCATTATATCCTATTAAAAAAGTCTATTTTATTTTCTATGTGAAACATTTCTTTATCCATCACATCAAAATAAGTATAAAATGAGATCATCAACTTTCTTCCATAAGGCTAAAAGAATTTATAAAATAACATAAATAGCATATGAAGAAATCTATTACAAACCTCCCAGGACATACTGCAAGCCAGAATCTTTAGGATGATGTTAAAATTTAGGAAAGCACCTGATTTTCTGTTTGGAAAAAGTCAATAAGAATATAGAGCAGCCAGTGAAAGAAAAAACTGTCCCAAACCAGATCAGAATGTGAAGCAAGAAATCAGACTCATATCATGAAAGGATCACTGTAAAATCACCTGGTCTCTGATTCTGAAGTATCACATAAGAGTGTGTGTAACAGAAAATATATTTCATATTTGCATATTGGCAATAGGAATTCAATGGTCTTGCAAACAAGTAAAAACACTGATGATGAGTACAAGCTATTTAAAGTTTTCTGTTTCAAAAGCCTTTCCTGGCTTACATGTGCAGTTGCTGTCAACTAACAGGGAAGAATATTTTGCCCTTAGGCAGAGGCAGACTGCAGTTTACTTTGCCTTTTCTGCATTCCTTTTCACAGTGATGCTATTCCATTTCAGATCACAAAAATTTTCCAAGAAAAAATTCTGGAAAAAATGTGAGAGAAAAATACAAACTGGATATCTGGTCTACTAACTAAAAATCCTACCTTATTCTTTGAACTTGTTCACAGGTCTGGCTGTTTGGCTTGCTACCTAAGTAGACAATCTATGGCGTTTGAGAGTCTCAAATAGCATGGCATATTCAAATACAGAAAAAATATAATTTTATTTTAATTTGTTATGAGGAAATATGTGTTGTACAGGTAATAACAGGTGAATGTTATTTTTATTCTCTCAAGATATGATGGAAATCCAAATTACTGCAGCAAAAGACTGAGTGAAAATCCTGCTCTAGAAATACTAGGGATATATTGTATTTTTGACCTTCACTTAACTTCGACTCATGAAAGTGTAATATCATCAAAATACCTGTCAACTAAGGAGAAAAAACAAAATGCATTAACCAGAACTGAAAAAATAAATTAAAAATAGCATGTATACATGTGTAAGAAAAGCATCATCTCGTCCCACCCATACCACCAGCTTCACAGTTCAGTAAGAAAGCAAATCAGAGCAGGGGGAGGAAACTAGGCCACTATGCCAGGAATGTGTTTTTGATGAAAAAATTAGTGCAGTTTTATACAATGGCTGCATTCAAACACCTCTCAAATCTGGCCAGATGTTGGTTGGAGCAAACTAATAACATTCCGTCTGTGCTTTTAGCCCACTCTGACTCTCATCCTATCAGCCATTTGTCCCAAAAGCCTCCACTCAGCTCCTTCGACTGGAAGAGATTTCTCATACAGCTGAAAGATGCATCTCCCGAAGCAGCTGCTGCTGCCACAAAACTCCTGAGCCCTTCTCATCACTAACAGCCCTTTGCACTGGCAGCAAAACAGCTTTAATGTAGGGGCAGGACCCATGTCCTCTGCTTGGAAACCTGTGGAACCATCTGAATGTGCTCAGCTTGGCCATGCTTTCCCAGGAACAGCCTGCACCATTTAAGTACCGGGGTGGATCATTCATTTTAATTGTGCAGAAGTTGAAGGCAAAGGAAAGCCTGAGCTCCAGTGAGAGCAGCTTGCCAGCTCAACTGAGGCAGCCCTTCAGATGCACTGAGCTGACAGAATAAGGAGAGCTGCTGGGGAGGGAGTGAAGAAGCAAACAGAGCCTGGGGGAAGCTCACAGCATCCGGGATGTAGCTGCATCCTATCAAAGTAAAATCTCAGGAACTTATGCTAGAATCCCTGAAAAAAATAACATTGGAGAAAACACATTTGGTGCTCATTACATTATGTCTTTTCTGCCAGTTTATACAGACTTACATGAACTTCAGGTTCTTTCCTCAGCATATTGTAGAGCAAATCAAGATTTTCAAAATGCTGACTAAAATAAAAATTTGGTATTTTGTCTCTCAAAGAACAAGTATCTAAGTACTAAGCTCAAAGTATGTCAGCTTAGTAAGGAGAAGGAAAATTATGATAGTTAATGAAACTAAGTCCACTTCTAATATGTGAAATTTACACCAAAAAAACACCAACCAAACAAACAAAAAAAACCAAACAACCCCTCTCTCTCCCAGTAGCCTGCCCAATTTCTGCAATTCCACCAGCAAATCCTTTTTTTTGGCACCTTTTACACTCCCCAAATTGCTCTTACAGCCAGTGCAGCACCTCTAAAGAAGAGAAACATCTAGAGAGTTTTGACTACCGCACTACCCCTGAAATGTATTTCAGAAATAACAACAGCTGTAATGATTTAAACTAAAACTCTCCCCCATCACAGAGACTTAAAAATATTCTAGAGCAGCTAAACAAAGTGCTGTGCATGTTACTAATTAAAGTACTACAGCATCAAGAAGTCCTCCTACACTCTAGAATCTTCAATGCAGCTACATAAATAACGAATAAAAAAGTATTTTTTGCTGGAGATAGTATAAGATCCATCTACAAGAGAGGACGTTGCAGATTGGTAGAAAAAGACATCTTTAGGAGAACACCAGATATGCCCACTCTGTAAGTGCAGGTACACTCTAATAAACTGTATCACCCCTGGAAATAGTCTAGAAGGGTAAACTTCCTATCTGTCAGGGAGTGAACCCTAGCCTCCAGCTGCAATATTTGCATGCTTTGCTGGTGCAGCAGTACTAATCCACAGGTCAAAGTGGAGCAAGATGCAGAAGTAGTGAGTCAGCTCCCTGGGATGGGGTTTCTACCTTGCCAAGGGCAGCAGCTTTTGGGCATACATGGGACACAAGAGTAGACAACATTCACTGCACATCACCAGCACACTGAACATCAGGTTTACTTTAGGCATTACACTGGACGTATTTTAAGACTCAGGTCATAAAGGTTCAGACTCTATAGTTTACTTGGCCTGCTAAGGAGGCAGTATTCGGTGTTAACATGATAAATATAAGAAAATGCCAAACGGTTTATATCTTATTTTCTGCGCAGTCCAAAAAGTCCTCCTCTCGGTCCATTTTGATCTTGGAAGGAGGCTACTTCATAGCTATTTTGTTGGAACTTAAGTGTATAACATATTTCTAGCTAGGAGACTTGTACTTACATTTTTTCTATCTCTTGCTAGAATTATCACCATGTATTCTTTAATATATTAATCTTCTCAAATGATCTGCCCAATCTAAATCATGTTTTGCCTAACTTCTTTTAGATTTTCAACTCTATTTAAACAACATTTTCCCCTTTTGAGAAAGACTGCCCAGATATTTTACAGCTATGTTATTAATCTTTTGAAATTGCATTCTTCAAATTCTCATATCACATGTGGCTTGGTACTGAAAGCAGTTTAATTATTATTTGAAAATATTGACAGCTGAAGCTAGAGCAGGATTTTTTTTTCACAGCAGTATGTCATCTAATTAAAAATATATCTTATTTTATAGTCTGTCGCCAGAAAGTAACATACTGAAATTCTGCTGAACACTCTATTGATCCAATGCTGCAAAGGCAAGGAGGAAAAGGCAAAAGAACAACAACTGCACTCCTCATTAAACAGTAAGCCTCCTGATAAAGAAATTTCTGAAGCAGTCACACTCTGAGAAAACCCTCCTCTTCCACAGCAGTAATGCCAGATCTAAATGGCAAGCTTGTACATCATCCAAGAAATCACCACCACTGAAGCTGTTAATCAACGACATGAAAAAGAACAAAACAATACCCAAAAAAAAAAAACAAACCAAAACACACACAGCAAACAAAACCAAACAAACAAACAAAAGCAAACAAAAACCCATCACCTCTTTCTTTCTTAAATGAATTATTAGGATGACTTATTTTGTGAAGGCAAGAGCTCAAATTGGCTGGAGAATGGCTGCCTGAAATTAACTGCTTCAGAAAGACCTAAATTCTTTCACAAATTTGTCATCTAAAGTACCTCCCTTCCCTCCAAAGCAGCTGTTCATTCTTGTAGCTATTCCGTAGTTCTGAATTAAGAGATGTTGTGACTGGTACTTTTGGCTTTCTGCCAATAGACAGAAAACTGTGAAAACTGGATCCTCTTATCCTCCAGCAGGTAGGAAGTGGGAAGTGGAGGTGGGGCCCTGGGCAATGAAGTGAGAGAAATGTGTGTAAAGAGCAGAGGAGTAAGAAAAACTCAAAGCAAGAAGAAAAATTAATCACACTCACTCTTCAGCAACAGGCACCAGACAGTAGAAAAGGGCATTTAGGAAAAAAAAAAAAAAAAAAGGACAAAAACTGATTTAAATAGCCATAAGGGAGCTTTTATTTTTTGCAACTCCACCCCCTTCCTTACAAGACATAATCCCAGTGGTGTTTTATGCAGAGACAGCTCTGTGAGCTACCCTATTTACACTCTTCTGAATCACTGCTATCTACATGTAGATCCAAATGAATCCCAACAGGGGCCTCAAGATCCTCTTGCAAATGCACAGTTTACAAAAGAAAATGCTTGCAGCATTCACACAGTGAATGAGGTTAATTGAAAGGCAAATTATCCCTGACTTATGCACAAACATAAATGTAGTAGTCAAAATACTCTGCTGTGTAAAATCAATATCTACCTTTTCTGAGAGGAAAATAAACAGGTTCTGCAGTACAGCAAGGTAGTAAAGAAAGTGTGCACATGTTCTGCTCTCAATTTTTGGCATTAGAGGTTGGTCTCTATAGCTGGATGTACTGACCATTTGCAAGTGAAGGCAATTACTATGCAAAGGGGAAAAGTCTTATGATGTTTTGAGCTCTATGGATGTGTTGCCAAACTGTGAAACACTATTATTTAGTATTTAGATTATTTAGTATGTTAGTAAAGAAACAGCTGAGTGAACCAGAATTATATGTAATTATGAAATAGTGTCAAGACTATGCCTGAAGCCACTGAAAAATTATCTGTACAATGATTTTTTAAAAATTGCATTGTTTTCCCTCACAAATTTTAAAAGCAACATGACTAAGAAGAGTCCTACAAAGCCTAGCTAGGGCTTCAACCCAATGCTCAGAAAAATCTACGTGTCCTTGTTCAATTGCAGAATGTTCTTGTCACCTTAGCAAAGAAACTCCATTGAGGGTATAAAGAAGGGTCCTGTGCTTGGCAGGTGAGGAGGGGAAAGCTCCAGGAGCAGGGTCAAGGGCACTCTCCAGATGAGCACTGCCAGTTCAGCAAATTGGAAGATTTCTAAGTCCTGTGCTGCTCAGGTAGCAGTAGTCAGGCACCATGGGGAGCTGTAGTCAATGCCTCTTTCCTGCCTCGGCCAGCCTTCCTGTTTTTTACTGTTTAGTCTCCAGTTCAATAATAAGGATTCTTAGCAATTTCTTAATTTATTCAAATATCATGGGCTCTGAGGACACTTATTCTGCCAAATTAATGTTCCCAAAACTTAGTTTAGACTACTTCCTTTTCCATTCCTGGTCTGGCCCTACTGTAAAGGGCTAAGATCAACATTATAACTTAATTCTCACTGTTGGCACTCCTTCTGACTTCTAGTTCAACTTTCAAGACCCCATTACTTTATCGCTTGCCCATTTCTTTAGCCCCAGTTTTCTCGTAAACTTGCTTTCTCTTCTCAAGAGAACTCTAAACTGCAACCTCTTTATTATTTCACTGATGTTGGTTCCCAAATGCCAACCAGGCCTGAGGTAGATAAATCCTATTGCTCAGGGAAGAGCCTTAAATTTCTCAGTGCTCATGTCCGGTGTTACAGTGACCTCTGGTTGCTGGGAAAAGCAAGCCCAAGACTGGAGTGTGTTCAGTACAAGCATAATTAAGGGTAGTTTATTTTCCAATCTCCAAGTTTAGAAAACTTGTGTGAACTGAGACTTTCCAATGCTCACATCCTGCTCAAATTTCAGAAGGTTTTTCACATGGAAGGAGAGAAAAGCGTTTTACTGACCCTTCAGCGTTCCCTTGCCAAATTTGAAGACTGCTTCAAAACAGAGTTGTCATAGCTTCATAGTACAACATTCATAACAAGTACAACATTCTCCTCATTGTATCCAGCTCCATCTCATTTTCACTATTTTAAATAAATTAAATACAATTTGATTGCTATTCTTCTATAACTTCTGCTTACAGCAAATACTTGCCTTAAAAGTAGTAAAATATATTCCAACTTTACAAAGCTATAAACAAGGCCTTGTGATGAACAGAGATGATCCATCATCCTCACATCTTTTAATATAACTGGTAGACTGGCACTGAATTTCACTGAGCCCTAGATGCTAGGTCCCTAAATCATTCTGAAAATTAGCTCAGAAGCATTACTTCAGTTTTATGTCTCTTGGTAGGTTTTATGGCATGTATGGGGAAGGTGGACTATCCCCTCCCTGGAAATAAAGACAAAAATTTCAGGGTTCTTGTCTCCTCCTCTGCAGTCTACTTCAAAGGGTGGATATCACTAAACTGTAAAGTCAGTGAGAGACTCTAGAGTCTTTCAGAAAGACTCCCAGAAACCCCTGACCCCACCCTAGGACTGTTGTGTGCAGAACCTCAGTGAGCTTACATGATCAGATGTCTCACCTCCAGGACCTGACTATTTTAACTGCAGCATCACCTGTTTGCAGTTACAAATCCTCTGCTGGGAAAAAAAAAAAAATGGAATCAGAATTAAAATCTAAAACCTATGAATGGTATGGTGTGCTAAGTAGCTGGCTGGAAGGAGGAGCAATAATAAATAAGCCCTTGAGTCAGAAGCCAGATGTGTCAGAAGCACCCTGCAGCTGCTGGACAGGCTCAGAGGAGGTCCCAGCCCTCTGAGCTGGAGGTAGCTGCACCACCCTTAGCTATGGATTCTCTGGCATGGACATTGTGGCACTCAGAAATGGAGTAACACAGTCCCAAAGGATAATAGCTCAGCAAGACTATTTTATTAATTGTTTTAAGCATTAAACATATAGGGTGTGCTGGGTTTTTTTTATCTGAAATACAAGTTATAATTTTCTGTCAGTACCAGCAAACCATAGCCCATATTCTAAAAATAGCATTTCTTCAAGTTTCTCAAACAACTATAAAATAGGCCTATAATTGAAACAATTGCCTTAGTGAAGTAGCCTTCTCAGAAAGGCTCCTTTCTCAAAAGTATTTATTGTTTTCATAAAGAAAACACCGACAGTAAAGCATGTTCTCTGGTTATATGAAACGCACCACAATTTTTGATTTTTCTCTGAATATAGACTACCTGAGTGTCAAACATTCCCTGAAGTAAAAAAAAAAAAAAAAAAAACATATTATGGTCAACTAAAACGTAAAGGGCTGTGTGGGAACTTCAGATGAACATATTGGTCTGAGGGGGTAAAATTCTCCCTTAAGGAGAAGGAATGAAGACTGGAAAAGGCAGCATAACTGGGCAAGCATATGCTTTTAAGTCTTGAAAGCACAAGATGGCAAAAATAAGTTTGCAAAAGCCTAATGAATATGTTAGAGGAATTTGGTCATTACTGGAGAAGTCACTAAACCCATTTGTTATCTGATTTGAAGCCTGCTAGGATCTTAATGAACTGTTAGCTATGCTGTGCCATTAACTGACTGACAGGGGATGGAGAGATTCTAACAACAGTGGGGAGCAATTTTTTTCAGAGAAAAATATGCTGTCATTTCACTTTTGGCATCATTTGCTTTACAGTACTCATAGTAAGCTCAGAGTTTAAACAATGCTCAAGCAAAAGCAGGCATGAGACTGTGGCCACAGGAAGGTTTGGGGTTTGTTTTTATTCAAATAGAGCCACCAACACTCAGGCTCAGAGTATTCGGATCTCTTTTCCTGTTACGCTTTTCCTTCGTAATAATTGCTTTTCATTTTTTAAAAATACAGCAATAAACCCGGAAATTCCATAAAAGCTGCCTTCTTTTATATGAAAGTGAGGGGGGAGGGGAACCACAAAACAATATGGAAGTCAATGAAATACTTTATTTGTTCAGCAGAGAAAGGGGGCTGTGTATTTCCTGAATTAAATTTGTTTTCATTGTCCTTTTGTGGCCAGCTAGTTTAGGGAGATCATACACTCATGTCACCCTTCATTTGTGATTTTTTAAAAATAAGAGTACCTGTATTCTGCAGGTACATGGTTTTACAGCTGAAGCTAACTTCTTAAAATCTGTGCTCCGTGTTTACAATGATGTAACCGGAAAAAGACAGGGTGCTGTTACAATTTTAGCAATGCAGCTCCCATGTAAATCTTCACAGTTGAATGATAAAAATATTAACAGCTGCATAATTTCTGTTAGTAATTAAGAACTAGTCGTTAAGGGAATGGGTAAAACCAGTCATCACGCACATTTTTTTAATATCCACAAATACAATATGGTGAGGGTATAATTTTGGGCAGCATTAGATATAGGGCTCTGTTGAAGAAAATCTGTCAAGAAAATATTATGTATAGACTGATCCATTATTGCAAATTGCAGGTAATATTGTGATGAAAATTGAAAAAAGTCTCAATGCCCTACATTCTTTCCTTTAATTATTATTCACTGAATACTGGACATGCAGTGCTCCAGTATTCACTATTTTTAATTTTAAGTTGATTTAAGAGCAATGAGTCACCTTATGGTTACTGCTTCACCATCCTCCTTTCTAAACCATTACACTTTCTACAGCTCATTAAGATTTTTAAAATTGTCTCAAACAATAAAATTTCACATGCAATCACCAATTACATTGTTAACTGTTATAAGAATAATATGAAAATCAACCAATACCTACTGATATTTAGATATTCATTAGAAAGTTCTCTCATGAATGAATGTCTACCTTAGAAAGTGCAATATACTGTAACTGTATCCTATGACTTATAAAAAGTACCTGAGAGAAAGAGAAGAATGACAAATGTTTATCCCAGGGAAAACACAAAAGGGGAAGAAGAGGAAGAGTTAGCAAGAAAAGTTTTGACAAGCAGTTTTAATTTACATGTATTGGTATTAAATTAGTATTTTGGTGACAGGACCTGTAAATACTATGTAAAAGCAGGAGAGGGACATAAAACATAGACTATAATGGATGGAAAATACAAGGAAGTGATAACAAATGCTGTTTTGGAATAGAAAGATGCAGAGTCAGCTTTTTGTACAGCACCTGAAGAGCAAATGGACATGGCTTTTTATTCTGCGCAAAAAAGTAAAAGAAATCCATGCTTGATTATTCTCTCTGAACAATACTCTGGCATGGTCTTAAAATACAGAAATAACTGCTTATTAGTAATTTCAAAAGTTGGATTACTTGGTAATTAAATTATCACTACATACAAATGAGCTCGGAGATAAGACTTGTGCATTGCTCTAGTTTTCATACAGAAAGAAACACAATACAGAAAGAAATGTAAAAGTACAAAATCATTATGTTCTCATAATATCTCAAGAACATCCCAAACAAATGAAATAAAAAGCATTCAAAGCAGATGAAAAAACTGAGAGCAAATGCTAAGGAAAAAAAATGAAACCACTTTACAGATATACAAATATCTCTATTGATAACCTCTTCCCACACTTTATCTGTCTTTGAATACAATCATGTAAAAACATATAATAGGCTCCTAATGAAAAGTTGGAAAAGTAGAATACAAAACTGGGAACTTCAGACAAGGAACATGATTTACTTCAGAAAATGGAATAATTTGAAAACTGAAATGTTTTAAACTCTTCTGAAATCTGAGGCAAGTGGGAAGTTTTAACATAAATAAAAATCCAGATTGAACCATTTGCCAAGGTAACAGGCTTATGTTAAGGCATCATAAGGAGATGAATTCTAACAGCTGCCATACATTTGCAATATCTGGGTGCACTAATCCCATAATGTGAACTCAAGTATCAGCAGGACACTTATTCTGTGAGTCACACACTTGTTTGAAAAATACTCCATTACATGGGAAGATCAGCTGAGCAAGGAGGAGGAAAACGAAAGGGAAGCACATTTAAAATTATTTATGGTCACAGTGAAACTTGTCAATTCAGACCTGATTTAGGAGCACTTCTGGGCTCCTTGCTGATGTTAAGCTTCCAGCAGTATCTGTAGTCCCAGATACAAGTTCCCTTTGTACCACCTCCAAGTGGTCAGCAAACCTACAGCAGCAGAAAATGGGTTACTCACAGATATTCTTACCTCAGTTGCTTCTCAGCTGGGTCCTAGAAACACCATTTTACTATGTGTGAACCATTTTTCAACCGTTATCAAACTCTGCTTGGGAAAAAGTACTGCAGCACACTTGGTACTCCAAGCTGCCTATATAAGTTCATGCTAGGTGACTCTTACACTCACCTCCCACTAATCTTTTCACTTTTTCATTCAAGCTGAAATATTACTTCAACTTAATAAAATACTGAGATTTTTTTCAAATTCTCTTTAAAAGATAATTCAACTCAATGCTGCTATAATAGACTAATACTACATACTTGTATTGATGCACATAAAAACATGAAACATAAAAAGACATTAAAAAATGAAAATAAGAATTACTGAAGAGATGGATAGACAGCTAACATCAAAAATTGGTATGTAATGTATGGATGGAATTCTCCATGTTTCTTTGTCTTATATAGCAAATAAAGAACATTACACATAGGAAATTAAAGCCACACAGGTGCATGAGGAAACATCAAGGCTTACATCACAGGATACAATATACAATTATGTCCTGTTCTATTGATCTCTGTCATCTGCTCCTATAACCCTATTGCCACCATAAGTCTTCTCCAAAAAGGGATAGCTATCACCCATCTTGCTGAACAAATGCAATTTAATACAGCAGAAACAAGCTTGACAAGCAGAGAGGAATGATTACCAAAAAGGTGGGCAAGCAGAATCAATCCAGCTGACAAACATCAGTGCTTGATGCACGGACAGACAGGAGAAGAGAACATGTGGTCTTGGGTAGGAAGGGAAGCAGCAGATGAGGAGGGAGCAGGAAAACGTCCCCCTCATTAACAAACATTATTTCTGCTTAGCTTTATCATTAAACGCTATTTTGGGGCAATGTTATTTATTTACTGTTGGTCTTCCTAGCTTCAGACAACAGAGTATAAACTGCTGGTGAATAAAAGCTTATGTCTTCAAAGAATTTTCAGGAAAACACCAGCAAAGAACATGTTAGAAAGGAAAATGAGAACACAGCAAACAGTAGAAAACATTGTAAGTAGCAAAGAATCCTGTGAATAAGATTTAAGTAGCTAGACATATACATGTGCTCAACCTTCACTGGCACATATTTAAATATAGGTTTTCACAATACAGTGACTATTACTTGTGTGTAAACTTTAAGCCCACACCTTCTTTCCAGTTAAACAGGGTGAAGATATACAATGTTTGCTTTGCTTGCATGTTGTTATTATTCTTTTTCTAAAAAAGAAAAAAAATAAAATTAAAGCCAGCTAACAGTAGCAGTTAATGAAACTTCTGTAGATAGATTAGCACCTGGAAGTGACAAAAATTTTACCTTTACTGTCCTGATCCTTGCATGGTAACATGTAGTCAATACACTTGAGTAAATGTTGTGAAGTGGATCATAATAAACGCGAGCCAGCAAGAGGGAACAGCATCTATGTTCATCCAAAATGCACACACCAATTAAATGGGGATGCCTCAGGGCCATCTCTAACTCTTTTGTTTATATCTTTTCCACCCAATTGTTGTCCCTCTGGCTCCTCTGTTGGAAAGGATGGGATGTAACCCAACAGATGACTAACTATGTACAATCAAACCCATTTTTGTTGCTTAACCCCAGCAACTGCCATATGTTATTTCCAAATCTTAAGGACCCTTTAGCTATTGTGCTGTGGTGACCCACAGCAATAACAAAAAAACACAAAACAAACTCCTCTCCTTTTTTAAGCCAAACAATTTGCACTGAAGGGTATAACTGCTTGCAACAATCTAGATGTCTCAGAAACACCACAGTAGAGTTTTGCTCAATGTTTAGTTAAATGTCACTATTTCCAAGCACACTGAAGTCAATGAGAATTTTTCAAGGATTTTAATGAGCTTTGGGTAAGACACAACTGATTTAAGTCACTGGCTTCTGTTGATCCATGAGCTTGATTTGATACTCCAAAAGAAATACCAAACAGTAGTTAATAAACATATGCCATGTAAACAGTGATACACCCTAAAACACAATACTCAGCTGGTTTCCATCTCAAAGCTCACATTATAGTAACACAGAAGCCAGGTGTATGGCACTGACCCAGACTTACAGTTTCAGATCTAACTTCATTAAAACAGCCCAGCACATATTTTATAACAATGTTATAAAATCTGATATGAGAAGTAGTAATGGCAATCTGAAAATCCAAAATGCATATTGCAGGGTTTTGAAAATAATATTTTTTTCCATTAGATGGCCTTACAGATGGACCTATCATAAAACCAGCATTCTTGTACCCTTATGTTCTTTATTATCAGTTTTTGGTAAAGCATACCATTGTCATTTGAAATGAACTACTATTTTTGCACTGTTAAATATGTTAGAATATTCTGACTGTATACTTATTATAGCACTGATTTCACCTGAGGTTTGTAATTTGACAAGCCTCCAGGGTCACAGATCTACTAAAACTGAGTTCATTTTTATACACACACTTAAAAAAAGGAGCTTTAGGCATCTGTGAAAGCTTTAGGTTTCTGACTTCCTGATAGCTTACAACAGAAATAACAACTGTAAGCACCCACCTGCACTAGATAGCTAAATCCATTTTATAGTTTGGTTGAACCTTTAAACACAGAGAAAAGGTAATGCTTTTGTGCATATTAAATCTTAAAATGCTTTTACTGTCATCAAATAATTGTAGGAGGATTGCTGTGGTTATGGTTCCCTGCTCTTTCTGAAGACTTAAATGAGTAAAGAAAATGGTGCTACAAAAGCACTGTTTAAAGATAAGATTGTCCATTCATGGCTGTCCCAGTTCCTCCTCTTTGGCAATAAATTATTTCCAGCAGTATTTTAAAATGGTCCTGCACAGCAAATATGGTTCAGGTCTCAACAAAGAAATTCACTGCTTAAGAACTTTCTCCTTTCCCACTTACACAGCATTAAAAAGGTTTTGCTATTTTCTGAAGTACTTTGCCAGAGAACCCAAAAGTCACTGCTGATGACCAGCCAGCACTGCACAAATCATTAGGGATTTGCACAAGAACCTTGGGGTGGTTCACCAATGGAAGTGCTGGGCCCAGACTGCACTTTAAATGTATTGCATTTCAGTGTTCATATGTATCTTTAGTCACTATCTATGTGAAAGGGCAAAGCATGTTCACACAGAGGTAAGCAATTTTTCCCCAAACTGTAAAAAAAACATAAAAAAAATATGCTAAGAAACACCCTTCCAGTGGTCAGAAGGAGGGAGTTGAGGCTCTGTTATGTCTCATTACTGAAGAAACATTTCAAGTAGGAGGAAACAAGGGTTTGCATATTTATAGATCAAATCAAATAACGCTAGAGATAGTAACTTTAAATATTTTTAGCATCATTTTCATGCAATGATCAAAATTTTCCAAGTTGGTTTAAAAATCCTGTCCTCAAAACTAAGATTGTTGAAGAAGATTTCATAAAGTCACTTTATAGTCCTAAGTATTTTTAAAACTCTTCCACATTCACTTTATGCATGCATATATCTGCTTTCTTACAGCATTTAGAATTACATACCTTATTCTGACTGCTCTGAGACAGGCAATTATTAATCACCTTTGCTTAAGACAGTCAATGGCCCAAGTGGGGAGAAGCCTGAAACTTCTGATCTAACACAGAAGCTCAACTCCTCTTCTATCACACATCTGCTTTCCACTGGCAGACAGCTTCTCTCTGCACGAACACAAAATTGATGTATACCTCCTAACCATCTTGAAAATATCACAAATTACCTCAGATTCCAATGAGAAAGCTGAAATTTAATAGACTGTCAGGAAAATGAACTACTATCTGTGTGGTACCCTATACATTTATTGCTTTTTGAAATTGGTCCAAAATTTGGAAGTAACTCTATGGAACTGCATACAAATGATTTAGTCACATAGAAATCTCCACAAGACAAAAAAAGCTTCCACAAGATTTTCCCTAAAAGAGCAGGTATTCCAGCCATATAATTTCAGCAATTACCGTCTCTGGATACAAAGGGATCTCTATTAAGGTGCTGCAGTTTTCACCTCTCTATACACATATGGAGTTTGAAAAAGTAATGCAAATTTAAATTCAGCTAAAGTATCCATGGGACTTTCATTACCATCATTACAAATAAGGATTTATAATTAATTGGTTTTCCAAGATCTGGCAACTAGCTGTGCAACTCATTAACATCAATACTGTTGCATGAAAACAAAACAAGGACACTGGAGTTTTTTTAAATTTTTAACTTTTTTTTTTAACTTTTTTTAAACATTTTTACTTATCCTATTTTAATAAAGATTAACCACCATTTAAGGCCTCTGGATTCTAAAAATGTGTAATTTCTCTGTTTACCCAAAGCATGCATACGATACAAATGATAGCAAGTTTCTCAATGATGACTATGTCAGCTGCCACAGGCAGTCATCTCTTGGGTCAGAGGACAGTTTAGTCTCCAAATTATCTCAGTCACTGGCCTCCTCACTGTGTTCTCCAGCATGGTATTAATTAGTTGCAGTTGTAGTGCAGACTTCTGAAATATCAACATCTGTTCACATGCAAGACCACACACTTATGCTACACAGGCCTAACACAGCTAGTTATGACTGATCCGGACTTCAACTAAATCACAGCCTCCTAGAAGTAAAACTCTCTACAATGTTCACATTAGTTTGACTTTTCATTAGTTACTGTTTCCCACTAAATCCATTTAAATTCCTAATTTTAGTTTCTAATTTTCCTTTTCTAAGCTTTCTCTTTCCTCTTTCAGACGTGTTTGGGAAAGCTTTTTCTTAACAGGGGTTCTGAGAATCTCTTCAAACAGGAAGATAATTTAAAGGATCAGACAAATAAGAAAGCATTAAACTGAGGTAAGAGAGTAATGTTCAAATACCTGATAAATGGTGTATGATTTTAAACCTAAAAAGCTTAAGACACTTTTCCATAAGAGCTTTTTTGACTAGGAACTACGAGGCTGTAGAAATCCAACTCTATGGTTTTTTTGTGCTGATTTAATGCATTAATCTGCAGACAGAAATGAATGGATGTATGTACAGTAGATGTACAAATGAATGCTCTCTTCAGAAATATGATTAGAATAGCAGAGATGTTCCTAAAGGTGTGATTTGGAAGCTTCTGCGGGGGCACAGATCTCCTGAGTTTAGTGGACTCTTCCCACAGCTTCTCTTATGAATCTTGTTTCACCGATGGCTTTTAGTAGGTTATGGTCTCATGACTGTATTTAGGGAGAACTAAATTTCATTCCAGAAGGACAAAATAAGGTTTCACTGGTACAGAAGATATAACTTGAAACAATGGATAAAGTATGTGATAAGTAAGAATCTAAGTAAAATGCTTTTTTTTTTTGGAGGCTTTTAGAACAAATAATGTTCTATTTTTCACAAGCTTGCCACTGTCTTTACACCATGCAAAAATCCTTAATGATATTTAATAAAAAATGATATTGTAAGAAAACTCAGTGAAACATTCTTATTAGAAACACTGTGTTCTTCCTCATTCTTCAGCAAAATTCATCAAAATGGATAGACTCCAAATGGAATTCCTACATTATGTGAAAACTCCACTTAGTCTACAAAATTACTAGAGCTCTGTTTTAGTTGGCTTTTGTCATACATAGCAGGGTCTGAGGTCACTATTAGCTTGATTACAGAAGCATGAAGTCATTAATATGCATTAGTTGATATAACCTAGAATACTAGGCATCAAATTATCCTCTTTTTTTCCCCCTCAGTGGTCACAGCAACTAAATTCAACCCTGATAAATTTGAGCGAGGAGAAAAGAGAACACGATACTAAAGACTCATTAGCAAATAAAATGCTCTATTAGAACAGTCCAGGCTGTTCTGCTCACAAGATTTTTGACTCATTACGACGCTGGGTGGCCTCTAGCTGAAACTGATGCAGAGTTTCCAGAAATCACCTCAACGGTTACAAAGGGAAAATGTGCTGCACCTATGTTTCCACATCATGTCCCACTACAGGCATCTGCTGTACCTCTCTTTCCACACCACATATAACCATAAATATTTTATGTTTGTCAATAACCTAGTTTTCTGGATTAAGCAGGAGCATCGTGTCCCTGGTCTCCTAATCATTTTTCATAGAGTCAGCAACATGTACTGATTCATACAAGGAAATTTAATTATTTACCATCTCATAAAAGAACATATTTGAAGTGATCAAGCTAAGACACAGAGCATCCTAACAAAGTAGAGCATTTCTTTCAAATGAAAAAGGTACAAGAAATCAGATATTAAACTGACAAACTTTAAACATTTGCTACAAAGAAGAATCCATAGTTCTTTCTCAGTCATCTAGGCTACTTATATAGTGCTTGTGGAAAAATAGGCATCAGTAAAAACCAGTCTAAGTGATCCATATACTGGAATTACGAATGCCTAAAGAAATATTTCAGTACATAGAATGTTCAAAGACAGAGACTCAGGTAAAAGGCTCAGAGAAGGCTCCATTTTCTTGAGGATTTTTCTCACAGGATTCAGGAACTAAGTAAGGCTTACATTTCTGTGTCACATCTTAGGTGGCAAAGATGATGTTTACTTTTGTACTTGGTATGTTGAAATTATTTATATGTTCATTTTCCCAGCATTTCTTTAACATGTACATTAAACAGACACTAAGTAAGCGGGCCTCAAAGCAAGACTGGAATGCAGGGCCCACCCTTTCCAAAAAAAACCAAACTTGGTGAGATGTTCTTCCCATCTTCCATTATTGGCAGTGAAGTAATTAAAAAAAAATAGACCATGCTACATTTGCCCATAGTCTAATAATTTCAGCTCTCCTGCATGAAGTAGGAAGGTGAGGTTGACTCCCTAAGTAGAATTCAAAACTTCAGACTTTTGCTCTCAGGTATCTGTAATCATCAGACTCTTACAAGAGGATGAGTGCCAAATTTCACACTTTTTTATTTAAAACAACCCTCACCAGAAGTGGTCAATCCACTTGCATTAAAATTGCAAAATGCATATTTAAGAGCCTTTGATTGGTGGGAATACCTTCTTGGGGCAGGACACAGGCTCTTTTGATCAGCTTTTAATCTTTGACTCATCTCAGGCAGAAGTGCTGGACAGTCTGGGCTTGCTCTAGAGCCAGGAGTCATGGTCATAGTGGGCTCTAACATTACACTGAGAGACATCTGGTAAATTTAAGATACTGAAGGCTGAGGTATCAAGAGTTTTTAGGCTGAAAGATTTCAATCATCCTGCTGAAGCCATATATTTTATTTCTTCTAGCCTGACAAGCCTTTCCATCTTCTGTGGAAACAATTACTTGCCTGACAAAATCTACCAATCAAGATGTTTTTACTAAGAGCAAACTGAAAGGTCTTTCCTCATGTTCACTAAGAATCTGACTTTACTGCTCTTTTTTTGTGCATACTTTCAATTTTCTGTCTTAGCTAATTTTTCAAGACAAATCAGCCTGTGGGTGAATTCATGAGTCTTGATTATACATTCAGTTTCAGAAATGAATTAATATCTTACTTAAGGGAGGGATTAAGATAAAATTTCAATTAAATGTTGCTTGGATAACCTACTTTTTCTTACAGGATGTATAAAAACTTTCTTGGGAATGTTTTCATCCAGTTCAGAGCAGAACTCATCTGGAATCCATGGTGCACTGTAAAGGGCATAGAATTATTGAACAGAATCTCTTTACTCCAATTCACCTACCCTTTTAATCAAAACAAAACGTTTACTCAAATAGAATAAAAAACTCAACATCCAAAATCTTGTACTGTTAGTCTTTCTAATGTCTTATTTTAAATGCTGTGAACTTTTCTCATTACTTACAGAGATGAACTTCAGCACTACTTCCTGATTTTGGCTGCACACTCATAATTGCAATTTGAACTGCAAACTTTTTTTTGGCAGCTGTAAGCACTTACAAGTGCATACAAGTTTTCTCATTTAAATAATTATCTAGCAGGATTCTACAAATAATTAACCTGGTTTCAGCATGAAAAAGACCTATAACTTTTGCCTAGGATGAGCTTCCCCATTGTGCAGTGGTCCAGACAAAGTTTTATGAACTGTCCTTCCAATGCATTGCTAGCTTCTACCTTTATTTCCATGCATTTCCTCTGCATGAGAATGAAGTATGGGTCCAACTCCAAAAAGCCAGCAAATGGTGACTAGGTTTCAAAATTCCTTACATGTTAATAATTTAAATTACCACAATAAATTGAATTATTCTTTGAAGAAAAAAATATAATGCTTCAATACACCTGAGGATAACACCAGATATTTCGGCTTGGACCCAGCATTTTTCTTTCCTCAAAGAAAGAGGTTTTGCAAAGTTTTTTAATAGTACAAATATTCTTCAGACTTTTATTGTGTTTATTTTATTGGACAAATTATTTTCACCTATCTTATTTGCAACACTATGCTGTTCTTATTAATGAAAAAAAAAATGGCATGCTTGATTTGAGGCAAGGCCAAACCAATGCATTTTTGTTCTACAAACCAGCTAAAGAGTAAAACTCTCCCCAGATGTAATGGACATTTCAAACAGCCACGGTGTATTCCTGCAAACCTTGGCTTTGGTGAATAGTATGTGATGTGAAATAGCACATGCAGCTCAGACTCAAAACAGGGAGAAATAGCAGTGATCTACACTGGGGGTCTGTGATTGCTGCAGTCATGCCAGCAGAGCTGGCCAGTGTTTATCCCTCACACTGATACAGAGAGTAGGCATGAAGAGAGTAGGCATGAACTATGACTTAAAATGTGGAGTAAGATGCACTGACTCAAGTCTCAGAAAATAAATAAAGGTTAGCCTGATGAATGGGACTATAGCACTATAAGCTATGAGAGGAAATAAAAGAAAGAAGTGCTAGGTTTTGCCAGCTCTGTATGCCTGACTTGCAAAATAAAAATACTCAGAATTTCAGTGAATGCAACCAAGATGAGGATTGACACTGAGATCTGCTAGGCACTGAAATAGACAGAAGATCAACCTCTGGAGAAGCACTCTCTCTATTACGACTTTGGTTCAGCAAGAATTTTGTCCAGTATATAGGTATAACCATGAGAATTAATTACCATATTTTCATTGAAGGACTACAGAATATTTGTATTTCATTTTTATCTGTGTTTTATGAAATGCATAATGTAATTAGAATAAAACACAGAATGCTGAAGATATGTATTAGTGACCAGTGAGTCTTCATCGTATCTTTTAAATATTAATTTCACTTCCTGTTTTTTCATAATAATTTTAATATTGCTTGACAAGTCTGAAATTTTAAATTTGTTTATGCAATTTTCACATGTATTTACATTTAAAAGGAAACCACGATTTATTGCAGAGCAGCACTAACTGTTGTATTACAGTGGGAAAATCAAAAGATTACCAAACTTCACACAGACTCATGGAAAACTCCAGCTTTGCATTTCTGTTGGAAGCTCATTTAAAAAGCTCTATCTGTTTTTTAAAGTAGAAGACTATAGACTTTCACAAGAATTGTACAATATAATTCTTTATAATCTGATCTTTTTTGTTACCTAAAAGTTAATGACAGCCCCACAGTGTACTTAGTTACCAAACATTACTCTGAAGTATCCAGTCTTTTTCTAGGAAGAGAATTATTTCCCCTTACGACCATAAAAACATATTGCAAGATTTTATTCATCAACAGTCCTCCTGCTCACATGACCCCTTCTTTTAACTTATTCCAATTAGCAGAGCTCATGACACCTTCCTCTCGTCCTGTCTTCGATACTTTGAACTGTCATGGAGATTTCTGGTACAGGATCCACTTATCAAACAGGGAAAAGAAGAGCTATTTATTTCATTTCAGCTCTCTTGTGTTGTGCATTTGCAGGTGGTGGAAGGAAGTGCAGTTCTGCCAACAGCTCTTACACCATTTCCCTAGAGCTTGGTAATTATCAACACTATGGACACTAGGTTATTTACAGTGTTGTAAAGCACAACCAGACACAGCAGCTCCTTCTTGGTCTGAAATTGCACAGGTGCAACATGAATTACAAAGATATGGCACTTAAAGGGTTTCACTATTCTTTTGATTCTAGCATGACAGCTCTTCATGGATAAATTCACCCTTTTAAGCAATTTATTGTAACACTTATAATGCATAATTTATATTTAAAAACAAAAAACAAATAAAACAACAAAACCACACCAATACCTCAAAGGCAAATGACATATAACTTGGAAGAATTAAATTCAAAATATATGCCTCATGCAAATTTACAGATAACTCTGTAATGTGCCTGCTATTTAACAGCAATAGTTTCTAGTTGTTGTTTTGTTTTTAGCAATTTCAAACAATTTCTAAAATTCAAATGTGTGTTGTTATAATAATGATGATGATGCTTATATAGAGTTTTTATTTCTCAAGTTGTTTCTTTTTGTTTTATTCCATGAGACAAATTCTATTCTTTGGATGTGCTTGTGCTACCCCTTTTTGACTCATTGAAAAATCATAATCAAGAGCAGATTTTGGTTCTTTTTTCGTTGAAATGCTCTAAAATATGGTGTTCAACATTCAAAGATTATTTTCTGTTTATTTCAATGGATTTTTTTTTTTATTCCCTCTATTACTGTGGAAAAGTATTTCACAGAAAGAAAGGTATTTGTTTTGTTTTTTCAAAAATCAGTAACAAAGTTTACTGATGTACAGTAACCTTCATACTAACCAATTGAAAACTGGTAATTGCTCCCTCCATTATGTGGCTTGCATTAAAAAAGAACCCTTTAATAACTGATTATAACTGAATTTTCTTCTCCCCCCACAGACATTCCATTCTTACATTTCCTAACTAAAACAGAGCACACAGGCAGGTGATATAGACATTGTCTGCACAAAATCCTGCACTCACTTAGCTAAAATATGTGTGTTTCAAGCCAATTTAGTTAAACTTATGCAGTCTGTTCTAGCACACATATTTTCATTTACAGATATATTAGAGGGAACTTTGTGTGAGTAGTCAGTTGGATTATAGATTCTTATTTAGAGAGTGTGGCCAAGATTGAAATTGGATCCAGAGAGAACATATTTCTAATATTAAATCCATTTTGCCCTTTTGGAAAATAAAACAGAAAACTAAGGGATTGGTTATGGAAATTTCTGTTCTCACAAAGGAAGTGGTTCCTTTCTATATTTTCTTACAAAGTTTAGAGTATTATAAAAACTGTCACATCATCTAATCCCAAAGAAGTCATGTTTGCTATAAATCTATAAATCCAGTTGTTCACTGGTGGTCTGCCTCTTCACTTTTACTTTGCAAAGCCAGCTTTCACAAGGAGCAGTATTTAAGGGCCTTTATCCTGCTATTTCATGTATATGGCTTTCAGGCACCTATTTCTCCATTTCTGCATAGACACATTATACTGGGGACATATTAAATATATCCTGTCCACAGGAACATGTTTCAGCCTCTGTAGAAATAATAGGAACCTGAGGATCATATCACACTGAAATTCAAATAAACTGATTTCCTTTCTACATATTGTAGGGAGCATATATGGAGGGAATGGGTTTTATTTACGTTTTAATTAATCACCAGCTATAGGTTGAATAGTCCCCCATGGTGAGAAGGAGCTATAAGCTGTGTGGTCTATGCTCTGCAAGTTGCAGCAGCCATCTCACTCTCCTTGCTCGGGAGATGCAGCCTGGTGGGACACCTGTCTCTTCCTTTTTAATCTGATAACATTAAATTAATATCAAACTTGATCCTATAGGCTGATACTACCAAAAAGAATTATTCTTATTCACTTACAGAATAGAAACAGAAATTCTTTTTCTGCATGGTGTCAGAAGGAAGTTCCCAGTAACCTCTGCTCCTGGTTCCAGTGCACTTCGACAGAATGACTGATGGATTCTCCCAGTAAAACCAATGTGAGTAGGGCACTCTTCAAGGAAATGAGGGCCTGTGAATTCAGACTGAAAAAAGCCTAAAATTCATGTCTACTGTTTCTTACTGTGGGTATAAAATTTAGGTACAATATTCAACTGTTAAGCACAAAGTAAAACATATCCTCCTTCTGTAACAGCTTGAAAGAAAAACAGATGTGTTCAGAGTTTAGTCAAAGAATTAAAACCTTCTGGGGGCTAGCAAATCCCTGAAAGCCCCATGAATAAAACAGGGACACAGTTTTCCAGTTTGACCACAAGGAGCTTCTCTGAGGAACCCAGAATAACAGAATTGTTCACTTAGGTACATCTTTGAGGAAAAACTAGAGTGTGCCTGCCACTGGCTAGAAAGCAAGGTAAAATTGTTTGAGCCAAGTTGTAAATTTGTGATCTCACTGTTAATATAGTACCTTTTAGCTTTAACTACTGTATTTGTTTCTACCTCTAAACTATTTTCAAGACTGCTCTTAAGATCAAGTCCTTTATTTACAAGATTATAATCTCAGAGGTTGTAAACACATTCCTTGTTTCTGCCTCCCTCATGTCAAGATCATACTGGATTAATGTATCAAGAAACATTGCCCCAGCAGCTAAAAATTTTGCCACTGTTAGTTAGCACTTCTAATAAAGGACATTCTTCAAACGCCTTCTACTTGGGGCTCAGAGCATTGATTTTTATCTTACAACCAGAATCTTGTTCAATTTTCACTTTCACAACCACATGCCTACCTTTGAAAAAAAAAAAAAACCCTATATATTCCTTCCCTTGTTCATCTAGAAAAATTCATTCCTTAATATTTAATTCCACCACAGAATGTTATCTTTTTTTCCTAATTTGGCATCACCTTTCTATACTCAGATCAAAATGCTTTGCAATCCTGAGTCTGTTCCATTCCAAAATAACATTTAAAATATGTTCCTCTGAGATGTTTAAGAAGTTTTCCTTCAGTTATCCCACTTCATCTCTTGCCAATCTATGTTCTACTTCATCAACAGATGTGTCCTTTTTCCAATGCCTCTCTTTGTCTGGACACTGAATGGGATTAACTCCCCTTCCATAATATATCTTTCACCTCCTGGAAAAAGACTTCTGTATTTGACAGACTCTTTAATTTATTCTGCTCCTTTTCAAGACTTTTCTTCTCTCCCTTCCATAACTTCTAATGACAGCTGTAACAAAATAAAGTAACTACCTTCTATGCTCAAACTCCACATACAGCTTTTGCACTATTTTTACCACAGACCAACAGTCTAAACACACATATAAATTCAAAAATTATGTTGATACATAATCTGATTATATTTTCTCTCCACAGTGCATGTTCTTTATATTTTCATGAACATTAAAGACCATAATTAGTATTTGGTCATTCAAAACTCTTTTATCCTCATAAGAGTTACATGTTAAGGTGAAAAGTGTCTTGTTGCATAAGGTATTTATCGTGCAGTTACTGTCTGTAATGAAGAGTGTAATAGAATGTTTCAATTATTTGGTCAAAAAGGATAAAAATACAAAAAGGATGTGCCAACTCACAAGTCCACCCTCCAAATTAACTCAAAGAGGAAAAATCTGAACAAGTCAAAATTCACAGTACTCTCTTTGTGTGTCTTGTATTTCTAAAATTATTTCCAATATGGTATAATTCTCCTCTTATGATTGACATACTAGGGAATTATAAAAAGCTCTCACAGAATCAGAAATACCCTTTTCTCCTTAAAGACCCCATCAACACCCCTCCATTTTTTTTCCACACACAGGCACACCATGAAGGTGAAGGAGAAAGGTGTGACAAGACAAAAGGAATGTAAACAATGGAGGAGTCGTGATAAAGAACGTAGCCAGAGAATATTTCACAAGCAACAGAGGATCTTAAGGGGGGAAAGATATATGGGGTGAAAGACAAACTTAAAGAAATGAGTTTCTTAAGCAATTCATCATAGGGACAATAAAAAGAGAAACCTGGGATAGAGCAGAAGCAAATGAGCTGACCTCTGGTCAGACAATACTAGAATATAATATTAACAATAATAACAATAATAACAATAATAATAACAATAATAATAATAATAATAACATTTTCTTTGGAAATATATCATCTTGATTTAGCAATACAAATTCAAAAGGATTACTTGTTTCATAAATCTGCTTAGTAACTCCCATAAAAAGAATAATAAAAAAGAGAGATAAATTTGATTAGCTAAGGAAATAGCTGACTTGCTCTTAATGATCAGAAGTAACTCCCTTCATGTTTCCAAAAACACATTTACATATATACTTGTTTTTCATTGCTAGGCACTAATTTAAAAGAAATTTTCATTCAACTAAATGTTTCCTTCCTTCCAATTATGTCTGTTTCTCCTTTGAAGCATCGTTATGTTTCTTATTTAAACAGGACTTAACATTCCTTCTTTCTTTACAGATCTTAGTACACATAGATGTATAAAACTTTATGAAAACTTTACGAATGCTAGTTTAAATATGTCAGGTCCACAGGAAAATTTATTTGCAACTGCTAAGACCTAGCAGAGGTTCAGCTAGAGTTTGTTGTAATAGGGAAGGAAAAAGAAAAAAAAAAAAAGGAGGAAATTTCTATATAGAAATATATATGCCATCCCAGGAAAAATCATACAAAGGTGATTTTGGCAGTAGTTCTAGATAAAAGTAACTCCAGACATTTTAGGCCTGCAATTTCATCTGGCAGCCATTTTATAAAAAGCTTCCAATACTCAGTATCCTACATTATCTGTAGAACTCCATTCTAATATATTTCTTACATGTCACTTTCCCAGTTACATGGCTTTATTTTTGTATAAATCTAATACTTAGTCTTCAAACCAAGAATATTCAGGTTCAGATTGTCTGATTGGCAGATGATCTTTGAATGATTCTAGATAAATTTAAGAAATAACACTAGACTGATTTTAAGTCCACCCACAGTACTTTCAAATAGTAGTTTCCTGTCCATCAAAGACACAAATACAAATTTTAAAAAGCCTCCCCTATTTATCTTAGGTGCTTTTATTTTTAATCTGAGGCTTTTGAGTCTTAGTCTAAGGAATGTTTTAAATTGATATAAAATGATAACTGCTTCAAAAGTCCTGTCCACTTCCTACACCCACTGCTTACTCGTCCCTTCATCTCCTGTTCCAAGAGTCTGTGAACAGTACTAAAAAACAGATCCAGATTAAGTCATGCTTTTTATATAACTTCTGGTAAAAGGCTATGAATTCTGATCTATTTATCTATGTAACTACTCAAATACTTGTGCTAGCTCAAGACTGAGTGTAAGAGGAGTCAAAAGGAGAATAACAGCCATACCTGAATGCTTGAAAAAGCAGGACTGGAGACTCTAGCCATTATCCAGAAAATGCAGGTGGAAAAGCACTAATGCCTTATGCATTACACATTACTTCAGGAAATATTCAAAGTAATGTGTGGATGAGAGGTAGCCTTTGGGAGATGTGTAGTTCATAGGCTGATTATGAAAGTATTTGGCCAACGTGTACATTTGAAATACATTTTACTGAAAACAACGCAATTTAAATTTTAGGAATGAAATAATTTTGCTTTTTCTTCACAACTTTGACTATGCACTAGACAACCAGGATGATCTGGTCGTTAAAAGCAAAATGAGCAACACTGGTTCAGTATTTTCCAGGGAATTTCCTAAACTCACATTTATAAAACCATTTTGCCTAATATTAGGTAACTTTCTCAAAGAGGCACTGAACAATCTACAATAATGTGAGCACATTTTCAAGGATAGCTCTTCAGAAACATTTTTAACCTTCAGTACCTGCCTTTCTGATTTGCATGCGTGCTGATGAGAACCTGACATTAACTTCACTTAGATTTGAAAGGTAAAAAACATATTAGGAGATAAAAATGGGTTTGGGAAATTGTTTGATAAAATTTCTTGGGTATCAGCAAGGCCCTGTTAAAATCAAACAGGCCTCTCAGTTTTAAAAATATCATACATGAGTGGGTTTCTACATAACGTCCTATAACTAGCAGCAATGTTTCCAAATAAAGAGATGAAGCCACTTGTAAGCATCCTCTTTCTCTATCTACAGCAGCATGACAGAAGTATTGCATATTACCCAGAAAATGCCAGTTGATCAAAATGTCAAAATCAGACATTTTTCAGATGCTACATTTGAACTAATTCTGTAATGACTAATGGAAGATTTAACAGAACCAGGTGGTGTCCATTACACTGTCTTTTTCACCTGCCCACTTATGAGGAGAATGAAGACCATTCAATAGCAAGACTGTCCATAATTCAGTATCATTTGTGGCAGAAAGAAAACTGAAATAGAGGAACTTACATCTAAGCCTCAATAATCATGTTATGTGTATTTAATATTTATTCTGTGTTTCAATTCTTACACACCTTTAATGGATCCTAATTTGGCTGAATTGACAACATTGAGTGTTTTCAGTGGGTTTTTGCAACTGTCAGTGTAATATCCTTTCCCGGGTAAAGGAAAGAAAAGCAAAATAAAACTGGATGAAAATGAAACACTATCTAGGAGGAAATACTTAACATTAAGACAGAAACCTAGATTTAACCCAAAGCACACCATCTTTCTTGTTTCAAACCTCATCACCATGTTATTTACAATACATAATGATGCCTCAAGCTGGCTTTCAGAAAGTCTGCTTTATGAAGTCTAAATTAGGATTAGTGACCCAGACAACTAGTTTCAATTCCAAGACCAGTGTTAGCTTCCTCAGAGGGCCTCAGCAGGGGACAGACAAAAACAGATAAACAGACAATAGCAGCCTTTATTGAGGCCTCTTTTATTTGCTGTTAAATGGGGAGCAATTTAAGAGGTGCCAAAGCAACTCCTTCTAGCTCACAAGACATTGTGAAGGGAAGCTCTGAGCTGTCTCTGGAGTTGTGCTGATATATGTAATAATACCAAATTTTTAAACAGATGTGAGTGGGTGGTAGACAGGAGGGAATCATGTCATAAGGAAACAGGAACTCTGAAAGGGCTGATGCCTGCTGAGATCATCCATCTTCCCATCTGCAGTGAGGTGAGGTGCCCATCTTTTAACTTTGCATGAAGTAATGCGAATTTGAATTACTGCTCCTTCCCAAGGCTACTATGGGCATCAAGGATCATCAGCCCTTCTAATTTGCTGAATTGGCAATCTCCATGAAATCTGCAGTTTTCCTGCTGCTCAAGAGGAAGTAATGAAGAAATTGTTAGGAGTAAAGTTTTATTCTTTGGCTGAGGAATGGGAAAAGACTTGGGCCCAAAATCTTTTAGGCAGAATTATGACTTATTACGCTTACAGGAGTTGTAGCACTTTGTACACCAAAACCATGTAGAACTGCTTAGTTTTTACAGAGATCTGGATTTCCTGGCATCCTGATATACACGTGGGGGTCAGGCATGCTGAGATATGTTCCCTCTCTCCCTCCACAAGATTGGAAGAGAATCATGGAAATAGACAGATATCTGTGGCTCAGCAGTAAGTTGAATCATATCCTATCCTCAATGTGGATGGCATATACTGACAGCAAAGGAAGAAATATTGAAAATATTATTTTGGTAAGTTGAAGTCAGTCTGAGATGTAAAATCACAGAAGGAAGCTTTTAAGTAGAAATGGCATAACTCAACAGTATTTACTGAAGAATAATAAATCTCATAAAGAATATATGTGGCTAATGAAAGTTGTGTGCTGATTAAAGGATCTTGCCCTTTTTGTGGACAAGAAACACCCGAGGAACAAAAACTTCAGCATTAGACCCTGCTGAAGTGCAGAAAAACAGAGATTTCACCAAAAGACACAGTGAAAGAAGTAGAGAGGAACAATATGAAGATTTTACCCAAAAATTTACCAGAAAATAACTCTTTGCCCAAAGCAGGGAAGAAGGTTTTCCAGGAAAATTAGGCTGCAAGGAAATTACATCTTATGAGTAGATCTGTAATATGCATCTTCATGCTCAAGTCGATTATCTTAAGATGGTACAGGTTTTCAAATACAAATAGAAAAGTTTTGCTAAAAAAAAATGATGAATGGAAAGAGACCTACAAGCAACAATCAGTACAGTCAAATCAGGTTTCAAAAATTTTCCTTATACAGTTAATACAGATTTCCCTGCCATTTGAAAACAAAAGAACATGGCCAACCAGATGGTGACCATGAGTATAATTTTTTTCCTGTGCAGGAATTTCAGGGAAAAAAACTCAACAGTTTGATGCTTGAGTGAGGCAAGGATATCTGCCAACCACCATAAGTCTTCTGTTGTGCACATGTGCAGTCTTCTGAAGAAGAAAGACAACTCCTAATATATGTTATAAATACATCTTCTAAATGCTAGGATAGTTTCATTAGAAAAAATAACAACCATGAGGCCAATGGGACTTTCTAATCCTTAACTTCTGGCAAAGAGTTAAAGGACTATATTCTGTCCTCAGATATGCATGGATCACAGATGTACTCACAGATAAAATACTGAGTCCAAAGTGATGTCAGGTTTGGTGTGAATTTTGCCTCATCTCACATCTGCTTTAATCTGGACCCCCCTGAAGCTGCTGCAAAAATGCCTTTGATATTAATGTCAGTTACACACAGTAACAGTGGTTCCTGTCCTCCCGCGTGCCTTGGTAAAACCAAAGTAGTATTTGTAATTAAGGTTGGGAGCAAGAACAGTTACTGTGAAGTGAGATGGTGGTTTTTATTCCTTGCATTTAGGTTACAGTGACAAATGTGCGCATGATGTTATCACAGGATAGCAATGAAATATAAATCCCAATCCTTGGATTAGCTGTAATTAACATTGTGGTAATTATTCACGTAGATAAATGTTTAGAACTTTTCAGGGCTAATGAATATTGGCCTTATTTGTAGGGATGCCTTAAGAATCTGGCATACATTTCACAGAGTAATGAAAAAACTTTTAAGGTAAACCACTGAAACAGGGTAAACTATAGGAAAACTATTTTCAAACCACATTTTCAATCTGAAAGCTAAATTTCTTAATTTTAGGTGCTTTTCCCATACTTACTTTCTTTTATTTTAAGTATATATGTTTTCAGCTCAGTAATTTCTTTTCCTTCTGTGCACATTCCAACTGTACCATATCGGCCTTTAAAAGTATCCTCAAATGCTGCCTACAATCAGCCATCAGCCAGCCAGAAGCTGACAAATTCACATTAAGTCAATTTGTACTTTTTCCCCAATAAGAAAAGCTAAAGCTCCTCAATTCAGTGAAAGCAGGCCAAAAGTAAAGAATATCTAATGCAGTAAGATTTAGCACACTAAAATAATTAATGTATCAGATATGCTGAATATTACACTAGCCAGTTTAAAATTGTTACAATAATGGATGTGTTTGAAAAGTCAGTAAAGACACGTGACCAGTCCTAAATTCAGTTATCAGACAAAAAGGAAATCTTCCTTCATTACCATTTGGTGGCAACAGCTCTAACATGAACTGGATTTTTCTTTTGATGGTAGCAAACATCGAGATTAAAAAAAACTTCACATGCAAATCAACAATCTGTAATTTCTGCAGGGGCAAGACTTAAAACTGGCACTAAAACTACCTGAGTATTAATTATAAATAACTCATGTTATTCTCTACCCTCTTCTCTACGCTTAACACTCCATTTTTAACATGGAATGTTTTAAAAGGGACTATTCCTTTGGCATTAACACAATCTCACGGAGATAATAAGAATCAATTTGTTTCAAAAGATGGGAAAAGTGTTTAAGTTAAAAATAAAGCAGTTTACTGGGATAAGCAATTTTCTAACCCATAAATAACACACCTGAGCAACTCATGTGTGTTGAGTAAAAAATAAGGCTGCAGTTAGCAATCAAATCTGAAAAATAACTGTCTTCCCTAGGAGAATTAAGAATATATTTCCCCTATCAACTTCTCTAGTACAGTCTATTAAGTAACTATGTGCCAGTATAAAAAGCAAAGGAAGTAGGATATAGCCTCTGTGTTCTTGAATTTACTTCCTTCCATTGTAATGTGTTCTTACTTTACGTGGGATTACCCTGCTCTTAAAATGAATTTTAAAGTTGACTCTTGGGCTCTTTTTCCTTCTCCCAAACATTAAAACAAGCCAATCTAAACATGCTGAAATTACTCAGCAGACTCAGCAAAGTCTGGTCATGTTGTTGTTTCTAGCTTCTTTCACCAATGGCAGAAAACTCAATTTTGTCAGTGTGTATTTAAAAGCAATTCATCATTGGTGCATCAGATTCACACAACAATGATCAAAGGAAGCAAAAAGCATCCTTTACCACAAAAAACACCCCACCAATTTATAAGTCATTACAATAGTACATAAAAGTCTTCTTTGGCCAAAAACACTGTTGAGAAATGAACTAACAGCTGCACATTTTTACTTGCTGAACTTAAGTCCGTGAAATGAACCCAACACTGAGTCTAATATGAGAGAATCAATGGACTGTTTCCTTACTCAGTACTTCTCCAAGACTTTTGAACTAGAACAGAATTCATTTTAATGATCATCCAACATCTGGAAAAGCCCCTTAAGAGTTACAGAAAGTCGAGTTACAGAAAGCCAAGTTTGAAAAACCTTGCAAGAGTACCAAATCTCTACTGAGAAAACACCAGAAAGACTGGAAAGGAGAAAAGAAAAAAAAAATTAAAATCTTCAATTAATCTAAATACATTTTGGAAGCAAGAATTAATTATGATTTGGAAATATAGTATAAAATAATTTCAGACACAGTTTTCCTTTGAGTATTTGATAAAAACTGATATACCTGTAATTAGCAGTAGATTTTTGGACTGAGTCCAAGGAGTAATTCTTCTAGTGGCTTTGAGTAATATAGTTTTACTTCTTTCTGTAGAGCACAACTATACCTTTGACAGTACCATAAACAACCATGAGGAAAAACACTCCATATCTCTAGAGGGTATTTTTTTTATTGTCTCCTTTCCGTTTCCCACTCAGTTTTCAAAAATTGGCTGCAATGCTTTGCTGTCTTGAAAGTAAGAAGAACAGAATAGTTCTGCAACTCTATTTTATTAGTCCTATAGCTTATGCAACAGGTGGCTAATGTCAGAAGAGTTCAGGTCAAACAGTGTCTGTGCGCTTTCAGACATCCAAAGTCCTTTCTAATTCAAAAGTACATTTATGTATGTGTGTATATATATATTTGACTTTTGGCCTCTGTTCACCAGAAATTTAAATTAGGCCCTAAAAAGATAGAAAAGCTGGATCTACTAGGTAACATTCAGAGTATCTCCAGATTTTATAAATGCAGAAAATGCTTTCTGAGATATGGATTCTGAGGAAGGATATGTATTCTAAGCATGTTACATATTATTAATTTTAATCTTCCAGAACTTGTCTTCATCATTATGACACAATTGAAAACAGTGTGCTAGAGTGAACTTTTGATTTTTTGATGGCTGAAGAGCCTTATAAAGATGAAACATTTAAAGATCCTATTTGTTTTTTCTCTTTGGATTTAAAATTAAGAAAACAGTAGACAGTGATAGATTAATATACAGGAGAAAGGTTGGAAGGAGGAGAAATAAGAAAAAATTTTGAGTTTTCTTTTTCTATTTGCTATGATTTTAATAAACTGTGACCCTATTAAAACCACCACTTCATACACTTTTTTAATCAGTTCCTTTTTTGTAATTGTGCCAGTGTTGCATCCACTGTATATGAATTAATGCCAGATAAATGTGGCTATGCTTCAAGAAGCACTATTTTTCATAGCATTACCCTGAGCTTTCTGGCTCAAGTACACAAATTTGAGGGACAAATGTCTCAGAAAAGAACAGTCTACAGTGCTTCCAGCCCTTCTCTCCTACATGACTCTTCTGCAGTTGTACAAAGGCCAATGAACATCAAATGAGACATGTAGACTGAAGCCAAATAATTCAGACTAAACTGATCAAGTTTACCCATTCAGTGCAAGATGTTTTCAGTTCATAAGATCTTTTTTCTTTTGTAGGCTAATTAGAACAGCTTGACTAAGACTTACTGAAATATTATGTTCCTTGCCATTCAAAAATTGAATGAGCCAATGCCAACACTACACCCTGTTCCCTTTTAAAGCCATATGCACTTCTCTTGGAATTTTAAACCTGCTAAAGGTATCCACAGCTGCTTCTAATACTTTGACTGTTCTGTTCTTCTCTCCAAATGAATTGCTATAAAGTATGCAAGCAGTTAATGTTTTGGCTTTTTTGTCTGCTTGCATAATTGTGCCATATTCAAACATGGGAACTGTACAACTAAACAACTGAACCTTGTATTTCTAGGTTCAATATTGATTAGGTGCCCCTAAAAGCTGGAGTTATCCTATTTAGCTCAGCATTGTTCATGTTGGTACTACAGATTTACCATATACAGGCAGAATAATGAATACTCCAAAATATATCTCTGGGTCTGAAAAGCCAAAAAAAGCCTAATTGGTACTTAAGGTTTATCCTGGTAACAGAAAAGAGAAACTATATAGTTTTGCATTTCCTTTTTTTTTTTTTTTTTGTGTCTCACTTCATCTGTTTGGTTTCAGACTGAAAAAAATTTCTGTTGATTAGGATGAATTTAACAAATATTGAGACTTGTAGGTTAACAATTTAAACTTTGTATAAAAGAGTTTTCTCGCGTTACTACTCTGGAAAATATTTCATTTTCCACAAGACAGAGATTTTTTTTTTAACTTTAATGAATTCTAGGTAAATTTAAAGTGTGAGTTTTATCTCAAAAAAGTCCGTGTTCTTCAAGATTCACACCAAAAATAAAAATCCTACTATGACAAGAATATAAATAAGAAAATGCAAAAATACTTAGAAAAAATTATCATAACTTTAATAAGTTGCAAAGCAACTGAGAGGAAGAGAAAAAATCGGAACTTTCAAAGCTGGAGAGGTTATATGGATGCATAATATTATACAGATACATACACATCTGCATATACATTGTGGACACTATATACAGACAGACAGCCTGTGATGAGGGAGAGGGAAAATAGTCGGGGTTTTTCTCCTTATGTGTACTCTACTCTGACACTAGATTACAAATTTATTTCCTAGTGCAAATGAGATTACTGTATTTTATTTCATTCATGCCTATACCTAACAATTGAACTTGTTGGTTACTTTGGATAAAATCTGAAGGAAAGTGAGTATTCTCAAAGATTTTAAAGATTTTTCATTCCTAATTTCTTTTTCTTCCTTTAATTTCTTTTTCTTTTCTCTACAAATGGAAACAGGAAGCCAAGAGAAAAAGAAAAAGACTGCAGTGCGAGCCCACCCCTGGTTAGATTTTAGTTCTGAGCAAGTGATTACCAAAAGGGCTAAGTACTAAAAACCAGACATACCTACTGTTTTCATGGGTGACATTGCAAACAAAAATGTAATCAGTTGTATACAAAAATCTATCACTAGTAGGGGGACTATGATAACTTGAAATAGTAAGAATGAATAATGGAGAAAAGGTGCTAACTAGTTTTACAAGCATCATACACTGTGATCTTTATGGAACTGCAAACTATTATTAGTCTTAAGTAGCACTAGGTAAGTCCATAGATGCAAACTGTATGTTAAATTGCACATGAAACCACATCCAGCTTTGGAAGCAGCATAATGCTGCTGCAGCAGTATCCAACAGAGCACCAATGATTGATTACATACCAGTCAGGTATGACACAGACTTCAAACTCTGCAGTCAGACACTTTCCTGTATGTTAAGGACCCCACAGATACAAATTAGACTGCTGGAGAAATTTTCACTAGCTCCAGGAAGGGAAATCTGCAGTAACTGACATCATCCATAGTCATCCACAATCAGAGCTTCCTAGAGAGAAGCCCATACTGGCAACACTTCCCGCAGCTCTACTCAGCAGGAATAAACTAACAAGAGCTGAAAGTGTTGGGTAAGGGAAATATTCAGTCCATGAAGGCAGGGGTAGAGGATTACTTATCTGGTGCTGTTCCCAAGTTCTCCTCTCCAATCAAACCAAGAGCTCATTGAGGGGCTTCAGGAATCAACCCATCTAAATTTTTTTTTTTTCCCCAGAGCAGTAGAGATGGCACCACAATCTGGTTCATTTGTGGATGGGCAAAAGGGGAATCAGAAAGGACATCCCCCTACAAAGACTAGAGCAGCTGGGTTCAGTACTCTTTATAGACCATTTTCATTACTCTGCATTTTACAGCACCTGTCCTTAACTTGGCAAAATTTACCAAGTCTTCTCCATTTCATATAAACACTATCCAATGTAAAGTCAAAGGAAAAAGTTGGTTTTTCTTTCTTTTAGTGTTAAATTCTGAAAGATGATTCTGAGACAACGTTAGATAAGAAGTTTGAGAATCAAGGAGCAGAATCAACAAAAAGTATTTATCTCACTCTTTAGTTAAATTGTGACTCCAATTAGGTCAGCTATAAAAGTGTAAAACACTCCAATAAATGGGTAAATTCTTCACAGAATCACAGAATGGGTCAGGTTGGAAGTGGGACCACAGTGGGTCATCTGCTCCAACCTCCCTGCTCAAGCAGGGTCATCCTAAGAGCACATGGTGCAGGACTGCATCACACAGTTCATGAGTAGCTCCAGCGAGGGAGACTTCACAGCCTGTCTGGCCAACCCATTCCAGGGCTTTGTCACTCACACAGTGAAGTTCTCCCTCCTATTCAAGTGGACCTTCCTGTGCATCAGTTTCTGTCTCTTGTCCTGTTGCTGGGCACCACTGAGAAGAGCCTGGAAACATCCTCTTGATACCCTTCCTTCAGATGCTCATAGACACTGATGAGGTCTCCTCTCAGCCATGTCTTCTGGCAGCTGAACAGTCCAGCTCTCCCAGCCTTTCCTCATAAGAGAGATGCTTCAGTCCCTTCCTCATATTTTGCTGCTTTTCACTGGACCCTCTCCAGGGGCTTTGTGTCTCTCCTGTCCTGAGTAGCCCAGAACTGCACACAGCACTTCTGATGTGGCCTCACTAGGACTGAGTAGAGGAGCAGGATCAACTCCCTTGAGCTGTTGTCAATGCTCTTCCTAATGCACCCCAGGATGCCACTGGCCTTCTTGTCCACAAGGGCACTGCTGGCTCATGGACAACTTGTTGTGCACCAAGACCCCAGGTCTTTCTCTGCAGAGCTGCTTTCCAGCAAGTCCTCAATCTGTGCTGGACCCTGGGGTTATTCTTCTCCAGGTGCACGACTCTGCATTTGCCTTTTTTGAAGTTCAGTTCTTGTAAACAATCAGATAAGGGTCAAGTTGCCATTTCCTTTTCAAATATCTACATTTCAAATGTCCTGCATTTTCAAGGATTAAGGTCATAGGTCTCCAATAATAATTTAGAAAGTGAGGGAATCTAAAGGCACATGGAGTCAGTGCACATAGAAAACTTGCTGGACTGTGTCTGTGAACCCTGTCATGGCAGAGGCTGAGTCAGCTTTTTGTGCTGAGCACTGAGATGTACAAGCCTATCCTCTGTAGCTGGTAATCCCAACCTGTCTCCTCAGGGCTCCCATCTCCCTCCCTGCTCACCCCTCCTCAAAATCCCTTTTATTAGCTTGAGCCTTGCAAGGAAAATATTTTGGAAGGACATGGTAGTTTTAAGCACAGTGACACAGACACAGGACAAATAAGACAGATAAAGCTGTATTGGTTTTCTGCTTTCTTTGCTTCTACCCTCCTGTGGAGTTAGGAAATAAAGCTCTCTTTCAATGAGAAAGTAAAGGCTGCCTGAGCAAGCAAGTGAATGCAGTGACTGTGGCATTTGTGTTGCCATTTTTATACAAACAGTTTCAGATAACTTTGCAGTATCAGCCTCAATATGTACTTTGTTTAGAAAAGATTCCCCTAATCATCAAAGCACTGCATAAAATACAATCACAGCAATTAGGACATGCCAAACAGAAGAGACAGCTGTGAAGATTTTTTTTGTCCATTTCTCTGAACATCCTTCCTTTGATTCACTTGAGTTCAATTTTCTAGTCTTCAACTTCAGGCTCTTTCAAAAAAACACAGTCCTTACACATCTATCCAACTGCTAACACTGCTCCACTGTCTTCACAGTAATAGCAGAGCCTTGCTCTTCACTCATGCAGTCCTCACCCAAGCAACCATGCTGTTTTCACCCCGTCCCAGAGCACTGAAAGTCTCTAAGACTCTAGCTGCCTCTTCCAAAGAATGATTTCTGCTGAGGTATTTGACAAGAAATAAGTTAACGTACTACAGCAGGGCCAAAATAAGTTCAATATTTAAACATTTATGTTCTAGCATAAACACAGATAAAAATTTTTATGTATCTGTGAGTTGCTTCCTTCTCTCCTCACTTATTTGAGACACTTTTTACATCACAAATTATGTAAATGGAATTTAGATCACTAGTCCACTTCTATAGCATCTAGTATCACTGCTCTTGTCATTTAATTGCTTGGACTTAATAGTTTTTAAGTCATAAGTGGTAGAAGATAAAAGGTGTGTTTTTTTAATTTAACTTTTGTCTACAATATGCTGTATTTTTTTTTCTAATACACTGTCAAATTTATTATCGTGAAGCTAAAAATTGTAGCTTCCTCAGCCTTAAAAAGATAGCTTGGAAGATCTATTAAGAAATATCCTGGAAGCAGGTACAATGCAAAAACACAAGAGCTGGAGCCCCTTAGAAATAAGTACTGTAGTTCTTTAAGAATAAGCTGTGCTGTAAAAAAGTTGTTCCACAGCTGCCACAGCGGCAAAAGTGAAAAACATCACCAATTTTCCCATAAGTAAGCAAAAATTTTCAGAGAAATTGTAAAAAGGACTAAGTTCAGCCTGCTACAATTTAAAATAAGTTTGTTGCTTAAAACTGATTCCAAAGAACATGAAAATATTAACAACTTGATTATATAATTTTTTCTCAGTTAATCTGTTTTATTTTCACTTCTAACATAATGGAAGAGATATAAGAAAATTAGCACAGTATTAGGCACTTTCTTTAGCATGATCAGCAGTGTTTTAGATGAAGAGGAATGATTTTTAGATCTATGCAGTGAACTTTATAGCCTCAAATATTAGATTGTCTAACTTAAAAATTCGGAAAGGAAATTAGTTTCTGTGCTTTGTAAAGACCCTCAGATCCAAAAGCCAGTCATGCCTTTAACACAACCATTTCCCATTCACTTTTAACACTTGCACATCAAAATGTTTATATTATTGAAATGGCAGGCATTTAGCTACCTTTTGATGTTTATTTTGCAAGATATCAATGCAAAATATGCAATTTGACTGATGCCTTCTCTTTCTTACAGTGGTATAAGGCTCTGCATCTGTGTTCTTGGGACTGCCTGGTTTGAAATACAAACAGCAGCAACCAAATTGTCAGGAAAAACACACACCTGCAGGGCACACGCAGACCAATCTGCATATTCCCTCTAGCGAAGACAGCAAGCACAATGTCCAAAATGTAAATAAGCAGACTGGTTAGACAGGTGACAGTTCCAATGCTTTCCAAACATGTCTACTTCATGATGGTTTGCCAAGCAAAGTATCTTAAAGCTCATGAGGGATTTACCAGAGATTACAGCAACTACAGCCAAGGAGCAGCACCCTTTGCAGAGCACACATCCAACTTGATTAAGCCTGCATGTAGCCCTGTCACTTGCTATAAGCCTTCCTGCTTATTTCAAGTTGTTAAGCAGAAACCACAATTACTTAATGATATCCTTTCCCATAAGCGATGGCTGTAGCACTTACAGCAATGTCATTCAGTTCCTAACAAGAAGAAAAATAATTCACATGAGGGAGGTGGTAATCCTCAAGAAAAACTTTCCTAAAACGATGTATGAAATACTCAGCAAGGCTGAGAACACGTTCATGAACATCCCATTTTTATACTGGCTGAAATACTTGCTTTCAGATTCTGCCTCTAAGTATATGAGTAGCTTCTAGATTAATGCCACCCTTCTCAGAAAGACTGTGACAGCAAGTGAAGAAGGAGGGAGTCTAATGGTGGCAGATGAATGCAAGTGCTGTGTACATCTGTATGAGATTCTGCAGAGATAATAGAGAACTTCTGACATTTGTGCAAGTGCCTCCACATGTGCAAATTGATTGCCCACCAATTCATTAAATATTTCTCCTTGTGTGCGCACATGTAAGACTCGTGTTTATATACACAGATGTGTTGCCATACATTCAGTAAACTAATGCATCATAGTATTTCTGGGTGGTGATCCATTTAATTATCTCTACAATCTCTGTAGCATTAAGCAGAAAGCTGTGAGAACATATCAGAATGAAGCCTCTGTCTTCTTCACAGAGATGTCTCCATCTCCCATGCAATGGCTCATTTTCAATATTATTTTTGCTTGCTTGTTCCTTCACCACTTCTCAGGGACTTTCTATATCTTTACATCCCTAATCTGTTTTAAGAATCAAAAAGAGGATGGCCTCTGATAAAAGCGTGCCCCGATCCATCACCCTTATGAGGGCTATGTCTCCACTAGCTTGCAAAGTAGCCTCAAAAGATTTAAATTATGTACTTTTGAAACACAATCGTACAATCTGTTGTAATAATGATAACATTAGCAATAAGTATCTGAAAAGAACTTCACAAATAGAAGTTCTGTACTACAGGTCAGAGATTCATCTCAGCTAATTTCAAACACTGAAAATCAGGTGTTTAACTTAAATTAGATGGTTCATCTCCCTTTAATTAAGTAATAGATGCACATACTGCCAGAGGGTGAGTTGTTCTACATTTAAATAAACAACTCAGAATAAAAGAAGGAATTGCCCTCAAGAAATATTTATCTCTGCCATCTGGATGGAGTAGGAGCTCAGACTAGACATCAACCTTTTAACTGGCTTTAATGAGGTAAGATGAATTCCACTCTGACTAGAGCCTCACAGAACCACAGGATCATTAGGACTGGAAAAGACCTCCATGATCATTGAGTCCAACTTTGGACCAAACACCACCATATCAACTAAAACATAGCACTAAGTGCCACAACGAGTTGTTTCTTGGACATTTCCAGAGGCGGTAAATTCACCATCTACATAGTTTAGCCATCCTTTCACTGGGGAAATACTTCCTGATGGATATCCCCAGTGCAGCTCGAGACTGTCCTCTTGTCCTGTTACTGGTTGCCTGGGAGAAGATGCTGATTCCCACCTGGCTACAGCCTCCTTTCAGGTATTTTTCCCAGTTCTCAGAGAGGTCTCAGTTTTCAGCAGGACCTCCATCCATTCCTAAACTGACAAATAAAATTAATAGGGTTCCAGTCCTCAATAAATACAAAAATTACAAGACACAATTAACAACTTTTCTTCAAGCTATTTTTGTTCTGTGCTCCCCACTCTTTGTTGATTCTGAACTTCACTAACCTATGATGCAGTAAAAAAGAGCTAGTTATTCTCTTGAATGTTTCTAATATTTTCCATTGGTCCCAAGCTATTTGCAGACAGGAAAAAGCAGTCCTAAAGAGCCTCTCAACTGTGCTCCACATATTCTATTCATACTAACCATTAATCCCACACACTTAGTCCTGACTTAACAGCAACATTCACCAATCAGGACCTAATATTACTGAACTTTGAAAGAAAGATTTCCTTAAAGAAATACAGTATTTTAGGACAATGGTCCTAACAGACTGGACTCTTGCTACTTTGAGTAAGACAGAGAAAACTGACATGGACTGGCAGTAAAGATTGTGAGTGGATTTTTACTGATCACATTTCTACTGCCAAAAGTAGTATATGGGTGGGGCAAAAGGAGCCTCAATTTTAATCTTTAGAGCCATGAATGTGAACAATTCTCTCTGAAGAATTTATGAGCTGTTCTACTTATCAGTATTTCCTCAGAGTTTTCACACAGTCAGATTGATTACCCTTTCCTTATTCTGTTTGTGCATACTCCAGTTTGGCTATATAGTGCATAAAATGGACATGAACTGCATACTGTATCATACAAGGAAATTAAAGGCAGTGTCACGCCAATCATAGTTCTTAAATTTTTGTTCAAAAACATAACATAGTATCACTTATAAGAAATATCAAAATGTCCAAATTCTTCAGCAACAAGGATAACCTAAATATTTGGGAATTTTTAATTGACCAAATTTCATAGGTCATCAAAACAGAATTTTTAAAAACAGTGAATGGACAGAGTTTTATTTCTTTCTGTAACAAGCCCAGCTTTCATAAAACAATTCATTCTGAATGTTTTCAGTGCACAAAGTAGAATTTCTTGGTTTTTTTCTCCTCTCTTTCTTTAAGTGCATACTCTCCCTAAATATAAATCTCAGATTAAATGATTACCAGAAAATACCATCAGATGACATAAAACATCACAGGATACAAACATAGCCCAACATTCCCAAAAATTAGATATAAAAGCATGGCTTGAAAATCTTACTTTGTGAAAATGTAAGAGGTTGTAAATTGTCTAACCACAACAAAATGAGATAATGTTCTTACTCCAATGAGCAAACAGAAAAACACCCACTGATATAAAGAACACAGCAAGTCCAAATTTCAGATGGATTATTTTGTCATGTGTCTAGAATGAAGTATTTAAAGTGATGGAGCAAAAAATGGCCATCTTCCTAGAAGACATCACAGAAATGGTGAAAGGAGAGAGCTGCAGAAGCATACAGATATAGAATAAGAGTCTGTTTGGAAACTGACTCCCAATAAGTTAACAAGTTTATTTACCATCACTCTCCTCAGCATTGCAGAGGCAGATTCACACCCCAGAGGAACTGGAAGGGGTAATGCAGCCTGAGAGAGGAACAGTGGAGGGACAGAGTAAAGCACTACCTGTCAGACCCTGGCCTGTCACTAGGAATTTGGGCTGCTGAGCTGCTGCAGAGTGGGTACGCTCTCTGAAACACATGGTCTAAGCAACACAGGGAATCAGTGCTTCTGCTGGGTTTGCCTGTTTCAGTATTGAACATATCAGTTAATGCTACAATTAATGACAAGCAAAAAGATATGTTCCATATCTCACTTTTTTGCACATCACTATAAGCAGTAAGTCTACTCTTTCTTTCAAAATTCTACCTGCTCTTTACCAAAAACATAACATATATGGCATGTGACGTATATGTAAATATATGTGCTCATGTGTAACATACATGTATGCATCTCTAAACCACCTTCCACATTCACTTTAAACTTCTGTAAATACATAGATAAATGTTAACAGGTATCTGTATGAGCCCAAATATCCATCTCTGTATTTAATATGGACCATAGAATAAATATGTATAGTGATTTCACTCTACATAGGATTCACTGCTAGTGCCAAAATGCTAAGGCTACATTTATTATCTCTGTGCTAAAAAAATTAAATCTCATGGTGGCTTTAGAAGAGCTGTACTAATCTAGTCAATGAATTGCTGGTTTAACACTTTGAGTCATATCCAAGATATATCCTGCTACTCCAGAAATGTGGGGGCAAACCTAGGTTGATTTACACAGTCCTTAAGTATCCAATTAGAATTGTATGAAATATTAGTTTAAATATCATCATTCCAAAAGTCTAAATAAGAAAACCAAAGGTAGTTGTAGAAGAGTGCTGTTGTACTTGGAATTTCTTATTTTTGTATCTAAGGCTCTACTTGAATATTTCTCTTAAAATATTTCAGCATTAAAAGAAAATAAAGTAGTTACATAATCACACAGCTAGTGATAAATCCACATTAATCTTACCAAGCAGCTAAGGAACTATCCATAGCTTACACTTTGCCTTGCAGTGAATCTATGTGAAGTAATACCCCAGCCTTTTCCAAAATGATCCAAAATGTTTTGTTGGTTTGAAATGGTGGCAGTATTCATACATTGTACAAAGCCTCTACACAACCTTCAGTTCAGGTTAACTACTGTATCCATGCAGAATATTATGAGAAATGGACTAAATTACAAATAGACAATTACAATATGGCAGGAACCAATATTCACCTATACCTTTCAAAAGACCAACACTTGGATATGACACTGATTTATGGCTTGACGAAGATACATAATATTTCTCTCTAATTAATTAGGACAAAATAACTTCTTTATCTTGAAATGATGTTGTGAATTGTGTTACTCTGTGCTGAGACCTTTAGAGACAAGTATACATCTGAGCGAAAATTATTTTTGAAAATACTGACTTTATAGTCATACAAAATAAAATTTTTAATGGGAAGTGAAGTTTTGTCCCTTAGACTGAAATGGGACTACTATCACTCTTTCATTGCTGGCATTTATGTAAGTATTTTAAAATTAAATCTTGAAACATTCCCCAAATAAATTAGGCTATCAATTGTCCAGGAAAAAAGGGATAATATTTTCCATAGATGTAAATATTTCCATAATCCCCTTGTTTTTAGGAGGTCTGAGTTATCCAGTATCTATTTTGCTGAGCTGAATCTCCTATATAATATTATTTTTCTTTTGCCAAATCACCTTTAAATAATTTTTGAATGACATTATTCAGTTCAACACACTGGTACTCAGTATGTTGAGATTTGCATGCTCCCTTTTCTGAAACTTTTCTTAATCAGTTTCCCTCCGTACTCTACATCTCTGTAGCATGTCCACTAGTAAGGCTGAATAACTCAGAAAAAATCCTGCACTGACTTGGTGGGGCCCTGGGAAGAAAGCCTTGTTTTCATTTCCACACATTTTTCTTTTATTCCCCATTCCCTTGTGTTAATAGCTTATCTTATAAACCCAAACTCTTTAAGGCTGTGACTGACATAGCTGTCACAGATGGGGAGGGTTGCTTTGCTCTCCTTCATCAGTAACACAAACACCAACCCATTCCCAACACCCAGCTGGAGAAACCTTGTTCTTGCATAAGAGAAGTCTGGATGAGAAAGATCTGCAAATTAGACTCTATTAAACCCCTGCCCCCCACATCTGGAGATGGTATCACCTATCAACAGAGTCCTTGACTGTCAATCATTACAATAGTTTCTTTGTGGAGCAACCTATTTCTTAGGTTTCATCTTATAATACAGAACCATACCAGTCTTCAGAGTGATACTGCAGCAAGGTAAAGGAAACAGCAAAGAAGCTGTTATTCTCTCCTTATTTTTGTCAGGATTACAAAGTCATACAGGAAAAAAAAAAATGCATGTTATATATAAAGTACCTTCTACCGGTGTATTCTTATTACAAGCAGGAAAAAAGAATGGATGCATTATTAGCCTGACAGGAAGCTGAAAACATCAGTAACAGATTAGGTAAAAAAAAAAAAAACATCATTTTTCTGTGATAGTAACACTTTTAAAAGCAGCTAATTAGATTATTTCTTCAGAATTTAAAAAAATAATAATCAATTAATAGTTAGCCGAGAAACAACTGCACTCTAAAAAAAATCCATTCATTATTGCCATTTCACATAGGAGCTGATTTCAAGGAGGTACTTGACAGTAACCAGAAATGAAACTAGATTGTGAATTCCCATGTGAGTTGCTCAGTCTTACTCCCTCTTAGAAGCATTTCAAAAGAAAATCTGAACCTGCAGCTCTCAAGCTTTCAGATTTGTGCTGCTCCTTCATGAGAAACAGATTCCTTCAGCTCTTCCTTCCAGCACTCTGTCTATGGCTGGTGAACTGGCCAGCAATGATGAAAGCAGGCAGACTGCTCAGCTGAGGAAATTTCTAAACTGCTTTTGAACTTTTATTTGTTATTTCACATTCTTATTTAATGCCTATTTATTTCCACTACAAAGACAGCTTACAAAAAAAAAAAAGAAACCAACTTGTTTACTGCATAGATGTGTTGCCAGAAAAATCTCACTGTTCTAGTGGTGAGTAAAAATCCTGCACCCTGACTTATGTCTTACTCACCCCTAAATCATGTATGAGCCACGCAGCATTTCCTGATTAATGAAAGTGGTCAAATGTTTTACAATACTTGCTAGGAAATTATCTTTCTGTGCATGGCCATGCTCATTACCAAGCTGTGATGGTTCTACTCGTGCCCTGTAATTTAAATCCTGATGCACAACAGGAAGCTTTCACTGCCAAACCTTTTGGAGCTTAACATCAACAAGATACAAAGCCAGGTGTTAAAATTGTCATAGAGAGAGAATTCGAAATGGAAAACACAAGAGAGAGCTCAACAACTACTTTTGCTCTAAATTGTTTTCAAATTTGCTGCAATTGGAGAGTCCCACCTGAAGAAAATATTTTGATCAACTATTGAGACATATATTGAAGGATGAAATGCTTTCTGCTGATTAAGATCAGAAAGGCTGAGCAGCAAAGGAAGGTTTACAAGGAATAAATATAACTAAAAAGATAAGTCAGACCAAATGTCATGCTGAAAGTAGGTTAGGACAATACTAATATTATATTTGGTCGAATTCTCTCATGTTTTATGCAGAGTTGGTACATTTAGTGGCTGGCACCTTCTCAGTTTATATATCCAGAAATATTATGATCCACCTCTAACCACTTCAAAATTATGCTTCCCTTCAATTTGCTTATTTTCCAAGTTCTTTCAGCTTGATTTACACAGAACATACACAAGAGCCATCAGAAATCTGCACATCTCACATGAGGGAATTATCCCTTCGCATTTACCAGACAAAACACTCTGCATTCCTTTTCTGAATTTTAAAGAAGTTATTCTATCTTTCAGCCAACATCCTCTTGCCAGCAAAAACAAAAAGGAAAGTCTGTGACCTTAAAAACATCATGGGCAAGTGAAGATTCGCACAAAATAGTCCACTGCTAGGTTTGAGAATAGATATATGCTTCCTCCTCTTCCAGCTTAATCCCCAAACACCCTCACTTGTCAAAAGGCTATTGTTAAGGCATGGGCTTCCTCCAAGACCACATCCTGTGAATCAGGTCAGAGTGAAACACAGAGCTGATTTAAATGAATTACTCTTTGCGTGCCCTGTATGCAAGTGCAAGAAAAACTGTGTGACTCAAAAATTAGTCCAGTATAGTAGAGAAAAAGAGACAGTGGACCTAGACCAGAATGAACAGTTAGTAAAAAAAAAATAGCAGTTCTCATTTGTAATTCACACTGTTAGTGAACTTATTTATTAAATGCAAGTTTCTGCTACAAAGAAGCTAGGCAGCATACTCAAAGGCACAAATTAGTACCCAAAAAAGCAATTTTTCTTCAAAACAGGCCTGCTTCACAAATACTTAGATTTTCCACATCATATTTAACAAGTCAACAGTCTATCAACAGCATTACACACAGGGCCGTTGATGAGTGTTATACTGCCTCACAAAGGGCACAAAATACTCTGCATCTTTAATAAATTGCACTAGTTATGGTGGTTGGATACATCAAAATCAAGAGAATATGTCTCCTGACGTAAAATTCCACCTTCAGCTCATAGCTGGGCCCACACTTAGGCTAGCTATTGACATAAAAATGATGACAAAGCCAAACTGTCCTTATGAGGCAAGCAGGAAAAATAACTCATTATTTGGATGTTTCTTTCTTAACTGATCCCTTAGAAAAGACAAAGGATAGGCTTGTGGTTATGATGTGGAGATTGAGACTTGAGATATATATGACTTGAAATTCCTAGTCCTGCCACAAAGTCCCAGCCTGAGTGTGGGAAAATCATCCATTTTCCTTTTAATCTCTGCTTTCCTTCTGCACTATAGGGTTTATGTTTTTCCCTTTCTCCCACAGTCCGTATAATACAGCCATATGTTTTACAGGGCTGGACTGACTGTTACAGACATGCACACTACCTGTCATAGTAGGACATCAATCTAGTAAAAATATCTAGGATCAAAGCATGGTTGAAATAAACAGAAAAATCCACAGAAAGGACATCGTTTGTATTTGAGAGAAGAAATGTTTTTCAGTGCAACCTAACTCCCTGATCTTAGTGGCACCCCACACTCTGATGGGTATCTGGGATGCTCCTATCTTCTAGGGATTCCCTATAAAATGCAACTGGAAGAAATATTAATTGCAGTGCTCCTGAAGGGATTTTAAATTAAGGATTTTTAAGTTCATAGGGCCTCTGTGTTCCTTGCTATAAAGAATTGAATCCCCAAGAGACACTCCACTGTCTCACAGGCATTTGAGGCATGAGGACACTCCAATGTGGATATGCCAGGGAAATGAGTGTTTCCAAGCAAGCCACTAGCTTTCTGGGCTTCAAGAACACCCTACCAGTGCTTTTGGGAAACAACAGGAACTGCAATATTTCAGTGCAATGCCTCTGGAAACACCCACACTCCACAATGGCACTTTTTCTAAGGAAGTAAATCTGTCTCCAAAGTGAGTCCTTACATATCTATATGGGCCACGGTGCTGTCAGCTCAGGTTCCTAGGGAAGCGTAGTTTCATTACCATGTGCCTGAAGTTAGCTGAATCAAGGAATGATAAAAGAGAATGAGAACACCACCAAGGTTGTCACCAATTCCTTTGCACAATGAAGGATCACTGCTAATAATACTATGACTGGCAAATGGGTTTTATACCTTGGGTTTTCCAGTGATGGAGATACTATATTTTCCACAAGCAAAGTTCCTCTATTTGACTACTGTTATGGCTGGGAAGTTCTACTAAGGCCTAACTAAAACCTCCTTGGGTACAATATAAGCCCATTATTTTTGTCTGAAGATGGAGACCACTTATCTCCATTTGTTGTTATGAAAAACAGATTATCCCAGGAGGCTGCAAGAGTGTTACACCAACCAAACGTTGCTGGGTTGCTTCAATTCTGCTGGTGGATTCACAGTGCATCATCCTGCAGACACACTCACCTTTCTGAGAAAAATATTTAAATATTTTTTACTGAATAGTTTGGTCAGAAAATCCCCAAGAAGGCACGTATGTAATATGAAAGTGTGATTGTTTTCTGATGATGTATAATACCAGCTCACAACTCACCAATTAATATGGAATAAGTTGACTTCTATGTTCTTATTTTGTAAGAGAAGTAACATGAAAGCAGTGGAAGTTTAGGCAGAGGTCTTAAGCTCGGGTTGGTGAATACCCTCCTATCCATGATCCCAATTACAAATTACAAATGAGAAATATCATTCAATCTACATTCAATACAATTTGTTCACAAACACAAAAGATTTAAGAGTTTGTATTTTGTTACTTGACATTTATCTCAACTCTATGAAAATGTGCTTGACACAGATCATTAGAAAATAAACATGTAAAAGTGAAATTTACTCCAAGCTCATACAGAATGAAGCTCTTAAATCAGTTATAATATAGCATAGACAGATGGTACTGGATACATAAATCACATTAAGACACTGTTATCTGTTTGATAAAGAAATAATTCAGAGCACTAGACAAGAAGCTGACAATCTGAACTCCTGCCAACTGTCCTGGCTTCACTGGGGCTGTGTGAATTTTAAACACACATAGTCCCAGGTGTCCACAGTGCTGACTTGAATTTCTGGCAGCTAGTTCAATGCTTTTGAAACACTGCTGGCTTCCCATCACTAGCAGTCACTATGGGGAGAAGATAGGCGGTTTCTGGCTGCTTCTGCTGCCCTTTCTGCTGCCTTGGCTGTAGTGCTGTAAATGAAACACTCGGTACAATAAGCAGCCTCTTTTCTTGCCAACCCACAAGGCAGATACCCCCAGGGCACTAGTGCTGAGAAAAAGAAGGGTATGACAAAATAGGGAAAGAAAGTAATTTATTTTTGTTCCCTAGATTCAGTGCATCAGGAAACTCAGCGGAGCTTGGCCCTCAGAGACCAGACAAAAACGTATCCAAGAAATTGAGAAGTCAAAGATGTGTGATTGCAACAGATGCCTTGCTTTGGGGAGATTTGGGGAATGGTGGGAAAGAGTCACATGAAATCTAAGTAAGTGGTCTGGAAGGGTTAGCTGAGGAAAGACAGAGATATGGAAGTCATTTATGGCACACATCTGGTATTCCAATGTGCACAGCACTCCCGTTGACGTGACCAGGAGCTCCACCCATGTATGGAAAACAAAAATATTTGTCTTGAGATCTGTCTTTATAAAAGAGTCTAGCTGTTTTCCCAGTTTGGTGTCTTGTGATGGGCAGGATTTACCACATCACTGACAAACTACTTAAAACTGATGAAGGAAAAATGAAAGGTTTCCATGCACATTTTAATGACCCAGTGCAAAAGGGCTGGCTGAATGGCACTAGAAACTCTCAGAATAAAACTGAGATGCAATGATATGATGCCAAATGAAATGGACCTTAATAGTCACTTTAACAGCTCCGGCACATGCTTTTTGCCTAATCAGATCAAAGTATTTACTTTGTTTTTTTTGACACTGGCATTAATTTTAGATTAACAACATTCACTTGGTACAACTAAGTGTTTTGGATTCCATTCTCTGTTGGACATGCTCCCTAGGTATTACAATGTGTGCTGCTCTGTCCTGATGTTTTACTGGGGACAGCTTCCCCATCTTAATTGTTCAGATTTCTTTGCTCTAGAGAAGTTAGTTGTGTCTTTTTACTCAGGTGGACACACAATACTCTATATAATTTCTTCCAGAAGGCTTTGCAGAAGATCAATTTCATGAGCTCCCCTAAGATCTCCCTGTATAAAAAATGGAATTGTATAATGAACTTAGTGGGGCTGGACCCTGTAAGGGACTTCACAAGCAAGTGCCTATTCATCCTCTGGATACCAGTATCTTCATACTACTAGGATCTTACTATAAGCCCCCAAAACTGAGATATCTAGAAAAGTTTTGGGTTTATATATGTGTACTAGATCAGCTGGGGAGGCCGACTAGCACTTTCTGATAATAAACAGTGATATGAAAAATGCTGTAGGCAAGACAGGAAGACTTGATTAGGGGATACAGAGAAAAATAAGTCATATTCAGTAGCCTTTAAAGATGTCTGCCAAGAGGAAGGAAGAAGCAGATAAAGCAGACAGCAGCAGAGAGATAGCATGAACAAAAAGAAACTGAATACAAACAAACAACAACAACAAAAAAACGATAATACAACAGTAAAGGAATTAATTAAATCAGGAATAAGGCTAAAATCTTATCATCCAAGTCATACAACCTAAACACCACAATTAATATATTAATCTCAGAGAAAATTCACTTTGGAAGCATAAATGATGGTATAGGGCTCTTGAAAGAAGGAAGTCAAATGATGGGAGGAAGACTTTGGGAACATAAAGCAGAGCACTACAAGGAGCAGCCCCAGGAAGACAGACCAGAAGACCAGTGTGCCTGCTGGGATTGCTGACTCCTGGCAGCTGCACAGCTTTGTGCTGGAGAGGATTCATGGCACTGCACTTGTGACTACACCATCAAATCTGTGAGAATAGCTGAAGTTAAACACTACCTGGAGTAAAACACTACTGCCACTGGCATTTTCCCACAGGTCAATATTACAGACTCACTGAAGGGAGATCCTGTCATCCACCCCCCTACTAAAGCAGGTTCACATAAAACAGGTTGCACAGGATTGCATCTAGACAGTTTTTAATGTCTCCAAAGAAGACTCCTCAACTTCTCTGGATATCCTGTTCCAGTGCTCTGTCACCCTCAAAGTAAAGAATTTTTTTCCCTGAAATTCAATGGAAATTCCTTTGCTTCTGTTTGTGCTCTTTGACCCTTGCCCTGTTTCTAGACACAACTGAACAGTCTGGCCCCTAGCCTCTCAACACCAACCCTTAAAATAATATAGTGAAGAGTTATGATTTAGTGATCAAAAATACGGTTTTGAAAATAAAGTCTTTCTTCATTCCTATAGTTTTAATTCATTATTTAATTTACTTTTCTACAATATCAATGGATATTTTTTCTCTTTGTTACTATTTAGTGACTCATTCTAGAACTAGAACAGTATCAAAAAGTAGCCTACCATGATCTGATGATTTATTTTGCAAGCATTATAAATAATACTTTACCCACAATTAGAAAAATATTAGAAAATATAGCGGTGTTTACAGACATGGTTTTGCATAAAAATACTCCATGGTCCAGCTGAACAGCAAAATTTCATCTGCTTCAAAGACAGCCAGCATTTCACCTCATGAATCCAGCAGCTGGAGTCTGTTCCTGTGTACATATATAGGAATAAACTTTTGTCTATATGATACTCAGGGAAAAAGAATGTGTTCTGAATACTTGTGTTAGAATATTTTGCATGACTATTCACATCATAAAGTGTTCATGCAGTCAGCCTAAACATTAGTGGGTTTGGCAAGAAAGCAGATGGACATGTTGTATGATACTTAGGTACCAAAGCATAAATTATGCAAATCTGGAACAAGAGTGCATTTGAATAAACTGCACACAGAATAATTTAAATCATTAGCAACTTACTATTTGCTTTCGTAAGCCTAAGTAAGTTCTATACAATTAAGAAGATAGGTAAACATAATCACATCAAACTTTTTCTACCACAGTTTTTATGACAATATCACTTTTATTAAACCTCAAACTTCATCATGTCCACAAACAAGAAAACAACCAAGACTACATGTTCAAATGCAACAAAATTGTGTGAGATGAGAGAAACAGCAAGGGAAGAGAGAACTGAGGTTTGCCGCTGTATCCCCAACCAGCCTTGACCTTGTGAGAAAGCCAACACAAGTGACAAAAGTCTCAAACAATCAGGTTTGGTGAGAGTGAAGTTCATAGAGGAAACAGCTGGATGGCAATGACCTACTGTATTGACGTGCATAACCCAAATTTATTTTAGAATTATTAGCACTTAATAAATAGCAACAGGATATGTTACAGTGACTACACGTGTCAATCTAAGTGCCTTGCAGACAGGATGAGAAAACTTGTGACCCGCACTGCAACAAATGTAAAACACCAAAGTTAAGCAATGCAAAATGCACTGTTTTCAGCAGACAAGAGCCAAAGTTAACTAGATGATTAATTCATATTTTCCACTGTCTCTTGCAGATAGAGATCCATATTTTTCCCTCTAAAATCAGTGCTGCCTTATATGAAATTATATATATAACAGAAGCATACAATAAATATGTTAGATTTTACTATGAGTTGGAAACTCAGACTAGGTGTTAACTACACTTTGATTGAAAAACCTTTTATCTGACCATTTTTATAGTTACAGAGTCCCAGTGTACAGCATTACATACAAAAGTCACACAGAGGTTTCACATGGAATAATGTTAGGTCTATTGGAACCAGCACTCACAAAGGGTCAAGCTTTGGGATGACACAACATGTAGTGAAGAACTTGCATCTTTTCAGCAAACCTGAAGGATATTAACTCTAACAACTCCATCAGATCTGTGCTTAGAACTACTGTTTAAATAACCTACACATATTTCTGAGGCTACCCAAGTGGTATGGATCTCCATCACTGATGAAGAAAATAGCACTTCTATGAATCTGGTTGGCAGGGGAAAGTTTTGAGACCATCATGTGCACAGCCTAGTCTTACTCTTTATGGATTATCTTTTAAAACTGCTCAGCAGCCTCTCTTGAGAGCATATATAGAGAAGGATATCATGGCTGGTGATTGTTTTTGGGAAGTTGGTCTGCTCTTTGTTCTTTAGAAATACAGTCTCTGAGATGACAGCTATTGTCAAACCAATTAAATGGCAAATTGGTACCACAGTTTGTGTCCATCCAGGCTGTTACTTTACTCACTAGGAGTTCAGCAGAGTTCAGGACCAGATGCCTTGGAAGGCTATGTCTCCCAGTTGGTCTCACACTAATTACTAATAGCTCCCAAGTGGTATAAATACTGAAGGCAAGATGCCTTATATTTCTCCACACTTTTATAAGTAAACAAGAAACATTTCTCAGCAGCCAATGTAACCTTTTGCTTTTTTCCTGGAAAATAGTATTTGCAAATCTAATTTACTTCTCACGGAATGCCCATTAAGAAACATAATTTTAAAAAAAAGTATGTTTACTATTAAAAATAAGTAAACATGCGAGAATTGCACTGTGTTGAAAACTTACTATCTTCAAACTTGCATTATCTTTGTACTCATGTTATAGAAATGGGCTGTTCATCACTTGTTATCAAGAGATGAACAGTTTTCAGCTTTTTTTACATTTTTGTATAGGATATCTGACACCAGCAATGCATCATCTCTGGGAGACAGGGAGATGTGACACAGAAAACTCCAAGTAGAAAGTTAAGTGGCGTGACTAAATTCTCATGTGTAAATATGTGGCAAGGTTTAAAAAGAAAATCAAATGTTCATAATCCCAACCCTATGCTTTAACCACAAAACCAACTTTCTTCTCTGTAAATAAGTTAGCACACTAACTAAAAACAAAGAAAAAACAAGGGCATATATTATGTGCCTCTTGCCACTGTAACAACTCTAATGGCATTTAAGTGCTTTCAAAGTAAGATACAAATAAAAATATATGTTTAATTGCAGTGTGGTTATCAGTTCCACAAACCAAAAGTACTAGAAAAGCAAGAGGAAGTAGCCTCACAGCTTGCTGAAGCTGTGTAAACCACACATGCAGCCATAATGTAGTGACTGAAAGTTCTACAGAAATATATGCTGCTGACAAGAAGGGACTTGATACTCATGTACAAAGCATGAAAAATTTTTTCAACTACAACAGAAAGACTAGCTGAAAATCAAACAGAAGTTTTTTTTAAAAAGTTAATTAGGACCCAAAAATAATCCCTTTACAAAAGAAAAAACCCTAAGCAGTCTAAAAAATACTACGGCATCCTACTTCAGATAATCCTTTTATTTTTAAATCACATTGAATTTGGACTAGATAGGGGCTAGGAAGAAGCTATTTTGCTGAAGAGAAAAGCACAAGTACTTTTCACTAAGAAGCTGTTTTTCTGGTTCAGCAGTTCTGCAGCAAGAGTAGCCAGATCATTTGAAAATTTAAAAGAAAATCAATTGCATGTTTTTATTTTACAAGAGCCTCCCTGTGGGAATAAGTGTGGGCGTGAGATCTTTTTAAATTTCATAATATAGCATAAAGCTGCCAAGATTTTTTTTTTAAATACTCTGTTTACTGGGTGCCAGAATGATTTTTCTCTCCTTATGATTCTACTGATCCTTATCAAAATTCATCTGTGAAGTGAATAACACTAACATTTAAAAACAGACTATTTATTCAGACAGCAGCACTGAGCAAAACAAATTTTCAAGGCTGCTATGGGAGTTCAGTGATGACAGTAAAAGTCTATTTACTCATTTACCCCCAAGTTCTGCATGCACAAAGTTTGTATCAAAGATTTTTTCAAAGCAAATCAACATTTGAGTTCCACAGGTAAAGTTTACAACTAACCTTGCTATCTTCAATCTCCTGGGTTTTTCCTTGAAGCGTTTTCCTCTCTCCAAAATCACAGGTTGACTTTAATGTAAGCTGACAAGAAAGCATCGAGCTCTCTGCTGCTGTAAGCTCCAAAGACTTTGGTGAGTACTTCTGTGAGCCGGCGGGGCCAAGGTTGGGTATCGGGAGGGCAGTGTGGACAGGCTTTGACCCTACTGCTGGCTGTCTCAGCTTGGAGGCAACCCCAAGCACAGGCATGGCTTCTATAAAAGTATCTTCTTTCTGCCAAAGAAAATGCTTCTGACCTCAGTCTGGTAGACTCCAGCTTCAGCAATTTCAGAACAAATGCTTCAAACAAAAGTAGCAGTCATCTTTTCAAAAAGTCTTAAAACAATAATATTAGGAGTTTCACAAGGAAGCAAAATTTTCCCTTCATCTCTCCCCTTCTGCCTCGCAGCCACTCACACGCACTGCTCAGTGAGTCAGTGGCTCTGTAAGACTAAACGCTCCTTTGGGGCGTGAACTTTTCTTGAAGGTAACTGCCACAGAGCTGCCTGTCTGGGATTAAAGAACTCATAAATTTGCTTTCTCTTCTTCCTACAGCATTCCAGGTCTGTGCATTAAGTGAATGAAGGATGGTAGAAAAGGGGAGAGAGAAGAGAGAAAACCTCCCCGTACTCCAACTGTCAAAACAGCTCAGAAACCACAACACTGGAAGCAGAGACCTCTTCCTGACTACATAAATAACCAGCCCACATCTTTAAAAAAAAAAAAACAAACCAAAAAAACCCCACAAAACAAAACCCCTTTTTTTTTTTCTCTGTTTAAAAAAAAGGACCTGAGTAGTGGCCAAAGCAAACAGCTGTTGGACGAGTTTTCATCCCGGAAATAATCTCAGCAATGAAGCTGTTTGTCTGATTCCTGGCTATTTTTCACTGCTGACAGCCATGAGCTACGGTGTTTCATTCTCTGTTCCTCCCGTGAAATCAGGTTAAAATCGTGCAAGAGTGTTGCTAGAAACAGACACTGAATCACACTGTGGGTAGCGTCCGTCTGTGCTATGAAAAATCCATACAAAAACAGAGAGCAGGATATAGGAGAATCACAAGTATTGTCAGAAGATTTGGTCAATACAACTTTCAGAACTCTCTTTTTCTTTTTTTTTTTTTCTTTCTTAGTGGTGGTGTTAACGTCATCTATTCAGCGTTAACACTTCCCTTTCTAAAAACCATTGAAAGCTCCATGAAGTCTGTGGCCAACGCATCATTTATGCTTATTGCTCACAGAAATATTCTTTCTGGCAACCTCAAATCCTTGCACATGGAAATTCAAGTAAGGCTAGCAGAGCAGGCTCCAAAATGAGTCATGATGGACAGTCCAAATTGTTAAGCAGCATAAACACTTACTTAAAAGAACAACTGTAAATTCCTTTGAAATCCTATATCCTTTAAAACTGACATGAGGAAAAACCTGTGCAGAAACATCACCCTGTTCAACTCCTATGGGATTTTATCATCCAGCACTATAGACATGGAATTTTTTGCTACATCTTACAAAATAAAACATAAGATGACTTGACTTATTCTGCCCCAATATACTACATGGTATTAATTATGCCTTCCTTGAACAGTATGTACTATTACCACCATTGATAAAAGCACAAGAGAAAATAAGAGCCCTCTGGACTTTTATGTTCTCAAAACAAGGTTGGCAAAAATTAGAAAAATCATTGAAAAGAAAGAAAATGAGAAGCAGATTGAAAAGATCTTAGATTGTGTTTAAAAATTATTTTGCAGAATAAACTGGTGATACCTGCAGTATTGTCCTCTATCATTAATTTACAAAGATCACACTGATGCAGTACATAAATTCAGGTCTCTGTATTGACTTACAAATTTTCCAATTCTTGTCTGTGGTTTGTAGGAGTGAATTTGACCTGTTGTAGTAATAGGCCTGAGTTTTGAAGTGAGAATACAGAGAATCAGCAAACACATTTCAGCATCCTATGATTATTTGCCTTTTTTTTTGTTTGTTTGTTTTGCCACCACTAACAATAGATGCAATGGTTTTTGTGCAAGAATGTACAGAGATAGCTGCCCTGTGAAGCTTTGCAGACTGCATTTTAGGCAAGTTCAGCCCACAGGATCCATCTATTTGCTCCAATCATTGGAATATTCATTTTCAGTGTGATATTTCAGATCTTCTGCAGAGCAAAAGGGAATAAAGCTCCTTGTGCAGTCTGCATTCATTCTCCAGCATTGTAGAGCACTGAAGATGTGTAAGGAGTTTAGATTTCTTAGGCACAACCGTTAACACTTCAGAAAATACACATATGCAAATACTGAAGTGGACCACAGGAAAAGGGGGATTTATCTCTTCCAAGGTTTGAAAAGATGAAAAATCATCATGAGAACTGTTACCCAATGATCAAGACAAAGAATAAACTACAGCCATGAGACAGATACTTTCTTAAAAAGAACTTTGCCAAAAAAATGTAATTGAATCTTATTACTTCCCGGGGTTATAATTTTACAAAGTAATGCACTTTGGTAATCTTGCTGATCTTCTTTTGAATATGAATGATGAGGTCATGATACCCACAGTCTCTTTTGCAACCCATTTTCCCAGCACAGAAACCCTGAAAGTAATAAGTAAGTAAACTTACTAGGAGAGAGTCATCTGTAATGCATAACCAACAGGATTTGGAAACAATGATGTGAGACTGGTGTTACTGCTACTCTTTCAAAAAAATTCTTCATTACATGTTGACTTTAAAGCTAGTACCAAGTAAGGGCCATCAACTTCATCTACCTAGAATTTGTACAATGATAAATCACAGAAGTTCTTCTGGTCTACTGAAGATGCAAAGAAAAGCACGCAAGATTCTTCGCAGGAATCATGAAAAATAATGGAGGAAAACAATTATGCTCTGCAATTAAGGATGCAACTACAAGCCTAGTCTTCCTTTTCTTTTTTTCTCTAATTCTAAGAAAAAGAGAGATAAACATCTGCTACTCTTAGAAATCACTTAGCTACAATTTTTGCTTGAAAGGCCCTTGCGTACCTCATGGTGAATGTGGGTTTTATGAAGGCTATTTTGGGGGAAAGAATATTTAACAACTAAGCTTCAGTATAAACTGTTTTCCACACGAAGAGGAAAGGATAAAGCATCTGTGGACAACATACACAAACTGTCACCAGGTGCAGGTGGTGGTGGGATGACCCTGAGGTATCTGAAGATTCTGTAAGGGAAGGAATAATGGGGAAAACACAAAGTTGGAGCTGCAAAGAAAGGCACATTGTCAGGCATCAAGCCCAACGTGTGAGTTTGGTGGGATTTTCCTCCTTATCTGTGAGGTGGAAAGCTAAATGACTCAAGCAGGGCAGACAGGGAAAACTTAAAGTCAAAATGAGGATGATTTAGATATGTGTGAATAATGTCCAAACAGAAGAAAGGTGTATCTGTAAGAAAGTAAGAGTGGAGAAGGTGCAAACTGTGGCTATAACCTGGAGTTACATGAAATCAAACATAACACCAGACTGTCTGGCATGAGGGACAAAAGCATTACAGTCAAGACAGAGAAAGCAGTGAGTAAAAAGTATGACTGACAGAAATAAGGGACACACATATTCTCTTGGTTACATGAAACTGATATATCTAGAAAGGGACTGCAGATAAACAGGTCAGGTTAAGCATTGTTCAGAGACAAACTGTAAGTTTATAATTTATCCTCTTAGAATTGAGAGTAGACATCCTCCAGCCAGGCAGGTAGGGGACATCATTTGGATTCAGAATTCAGGAGGATAAACACAGATCATGACCAAAGTCCTGAAACAAGGGAAATGATGTGCAGGAAAGGTTGGAGAATTATGAGGATGCTAGAAGAAAACAGAAGTGTGAGAAAAAAAATAGAATCTAACATTTCAAATGGGATGCTAGAAAAGAAGATAAAAATGTAAAGAGGAAGCAAAAAATGGGAAACAAAGCGAAGCTCAAAACACAATCTTTAGTAGTTTTGTCAATGGTAGTGGCAGTTCCAGTGATATGTTTAAGGTAGGCCCACTGCTTTTGCTGATAAAACAGTTTCAATCTGGCTGTAAAGCATGACTGTGAAAGCGTCACACAATCAACATTTTTACACAACTTATAGATTATATCAATGATCTGTACCTCAATGTAGGAGAGTATATATGCATTCAGAACAATAGTTCCTACATCCTAAAAAAACCTGTAATATTTATTTCAAATAGCAGGAGCAGACACACCTGAAGTCTAAACTACTTCATAAAAGAAGGTATCAGTCATTTGCAATGTTAATGGTGAATTTTTGTTCTCAGGACTGAATAGAAATAACTGGGCACAGCACAACCCCCCAGCATACATTTCCTTTCCTTCATTGGGTCTGATACCAGTACAAGCCCCACGAAGGTTGCTCCCCTTCTGCACCCCCAGCCCTCAGACAAACTGTTCACATGAACTGAACAGACAGCTGGCAGAGTCTCCCAGAGCACAGGAAATATCAAGAGAGGGCACACCTGCCTCAAAAGTGGAGCCAAGATACTTGTTTGCTCTTTCTGCTCTATGATCTTCAACAAGGAAGCTGTTGCGTGTGTCCAGGGTCAAACAGGAAATGTCAGGGGTCCAGAGACTTCAGAGCTCTGTTCTGAGCTGTTTCCCCACTTCATCCCACTGGTGTAGCAGCTGTGTATAGAGTTTACATGAGCCAGGCCAACTTCACAGTGAACTTGAATGTGCTGATACAATCACATTAATTTGTGCTCACTAATTTCAGGTTGAGCAGAAAGTTTTCCCCAGCTGGGGATAGACAACTCTTGAAAAAGCGACCAGTAGTACTAAAATATTGAAGGCACCTGAACCAATACGATTTATTCATTTACTCCAGAAAGAAAGGTTTAAACTGTAATAATGCAAGTACGATGCACACCACATGTGTGTTTGGTGTAACAAAGTAGGTTCAACCTGTCACGTACTGATGAAACAAATCCTTCAGCTCTGACTCATGTTCACAGCATAATTCTATGGACATGATTTTTGTTATTACACAAATCAGGTGACTCTACACAAGGCAAGATACATTTAACAAGCATTTAATCCTATCTGCAAGTATGTAATGCAACTGAGTAAGGTACTGCTGTTGTTAACAGTTTTGTATTCAAAAATATATAGAATCCAAAGCCCAGTTACAGTCACAGAAAAAGGTGCATCCGGTTTCCTAAAGGAAATCCTTCTGCTTTGGCTGAATGTTTGGGGCAGTTTTTCAAAGAGGACAACTTTTAAATAAGGATATAGTTTTATTGTCTGAACAATCTGGCCTTTCAAAACTCAGACAGGAATTCAAGGGTTTGAATGCATTAACTGATAAAGTGAAGTGCTCTTCTATAATTTTCATTCATGTGTACGTTTGCAGCATCTTCCATCAGATGATTTTATACCTTTATGTGTAATATACCACCTTGTAAAGTATGTAAGGTATATTAAAATATTTTCAAGTGGAACCATAAGGCTAAATGACCTTCCCAGGTCTATACAGGTCTTCAGTACTTTTTTTCTTAACTCATTTTTTTTTATTATAAATCTGTGTGGGTTAAAAATCAGTTACTTCTTCTTGTCTACTCAATTTAATCATGAAGTATTTGGCTTAAAGGAATTGAGCTTAAATACTACAGGATTGGAAAACATAAACTAAAATTTTATAAGGGTAAGAAAGAACTGACAGCAACTGAACACACTATGTAAGTATTTACATACTGATCTACTGGCTAGACCACAGAGCCAGCTGGAAAAGCTTAATGAAAGGATCAGCTTTTCTCTTTGGGAGGTGGAAGAGGAAAAGGGAAAAAAAATAATAATAAAAAAGATAATTTATTTGTTCTTTTCTAAGCGAATGACCCAAAAAACAAATGCTGAAGACTCAAAGCTGATGTGAACTGCAGGTGATGAGGAAATGCCCACAACCAGCATAAACTGGTCAGAAAGTTAACCAGTCATCCTAAGGATTGAAGTGGCAGCTTTTCTATCCTTACTCTCTCCAAGACACAGTCATAGCAGGCACACTGGCTTCTCCAGTATCCTTCTGGACACTGGCAGGTATCTTTGCCTTTTTCCAGTTCTCTCCTCCCAAATTTGTCTTTCTTCCTCTGACAGGATTTCTGGCTTCGTATCACTTTTGGTAGGCCCTGGTGAATTATGAATTACTGCTTGCCCTACATTTTTCTATCATAGAGCACATGACAGATACATGACTTCAGTGCTGCATTGTCAAACAGCATTTCTCCCACTTATCAGGGTAATTAAGTGCTTCAACTCCTTGTAGAACTGCTGGAAGGAATGTCTAAGGTAGACACGACAAAAACAGACAAAATAGAATGCATGATTAAGCTCTAAAGTGATAACATTACTTTCAGTGTCAGTGGTGAGGAATAGAATTCCTAACCTGTTTTTAATAATGTTATTGATGGAAGAAGTTCTGTTCCATTTGAAATTTTGACCAAAGCTCAAATTATCTCATGTTCCCCTTGAAAAATGGTCCTCATAAATTCTCTGCAATCACTACTGCTTTCAATACGGATTCCCCCGGAAAAAAATTTTCCCAATGCACATATGCCCTAAAATTTTGGTGGAATATTTCATTATGCTCTGGAAACATTTATAAGTCCTAATTAGATGAGAAGGAAATTGGCAAGATTTCTGGTTAATCAAAGCTGTTCTGACTCTTGATACTAAGTGTGAACTGTTTAGAACTTTCATCCAAAATTTCTTCAGAGAAATTTACTTGCTTTACTTACTATGAAATATCCTAACAAACTGTAAAAAATAACCCATAAAAAAACTGAGACTAAGCAGGAAGGAATCTGCTGATTATCTGCCATCAGGTGGCTGGCAGAGTGGCAAACCTATGCTTTCATCTGCAGGAAACTTTCCTCTTATGAGCACTGCAGATCTGATAGAGGGTTTCAAAATCACAGTTATGTTGGCATTCACTTCAGCATTGCAGTGAAAAACTTCTACATAAGGTTCCCACTAGTCTATTAAAAAAAAAAATTACTGTAGAAGAATAGCTTAGAAACATCTGCTACAGTCATGATCAGTCTCTTGGCCAAGAGCAGCAACAACGGTAAGAGTCTTTGAAGTCAATCAGCTTTGCTATCACCAGCAGATACCCCTGCAGTCAGTGGAAATTACTGCACAGAGAGTTTAGGAGATATGAAGAAAACTTTATCTGCCAAAAGTGTATCTAGACAGCAATGAAGAAAAGAGCACTTTTTTTCCACAATCATGAAAACTGTTAGGAGTGAAAGGTTACCAATAGGTGTTAAAAAAAGACTATATAAATACTTAGAGAATACTTCATGAAAACAAAGATGGATATATTTTAAGGGATTAGCTTTGATATTTGACCTTCAACAAGTGCAAGCTGCACTGCAGCTGGAGGAGCACTTCTGACTCATGATCGACTGTCTGCGCTTCCTTCTTGCTTTGAGACTGTAATCATTCAATGCCAAGTTGCATCACCCACAGTTTACACCTACTATAGCTATACCACCTCTACCCATCTGCTACTCCAGATCTTGATCTAAGTATTAATTATTGCATATTATTTCCTGTTATTCCTCACTGCTTATCAGTATAGTGGAATTGTCCCAACAATATTTTTGGTTTCCTGTTGGACTTTGCAGATAGTCATCATAACTAATTTTGTTATCAAGTAACCCTTCTTACAATGCCCATATTATTTATTTTCATCTTCTTTAACCACATAAATAGTTTGTTTTTATCCTACATTTCCTGTGATTTGCATTAAATCAGGAGATACTGATATTCATTTTAAAGGCAAGATTTCCCATGGCAAACATAGCATGTCAGCAGCAAGTATGAAGAAACATTTTAGATCTTGGTGAAGCATTACAAGATCACCATTATATCCCCTTCTCTGCCACAATTCACATCAGAAAATCTGGTGTTTACACAGCTCTCATGCTGGGTGGATGTACTGGTGAAGCATTACTCCCCGTGGCAGTGCTAAATTTGCAGCTTAACTGTATGATCTCAAGGGTCTTTGCCAACTTGAATAATTGTATGATTTTATTGGCCCCATTGCCACACACCTCCCTTGCACATCACCTCTTGCTAATGGTCAGAGGCAGCATCCTGAGTGCTGGATCTTTTTTGTGACCAGTACTTTTATTTTGCATCTCAAGTTGTTACATGAACAGATATTGTACCTTGAAGTCACTCTGGGGTTTTTCTTTTGTTTTGATAAACAGACATGCTTTTTTAACCATTTTTTTGGTGCCATTTGCCATTATTGAGGAGTTATGGTAACACTACATAGAATCCACATTTTTCAACAGTGTTCCCTCACCAGGGCATATCACTACACTCACTGTGGTTTTCCTGATCCCGTCTTGTGCTTGACCAGCTTGGAACTCTGGCAGAGATGGTCACGCACCTCCACCTGTGAAATATTAAGCAGACAGGCCTTCTGTGCCAATGAATGAAAAACCTCGACCACGTATAGTTGAGCTGTGAAGTGGGTGCTCTTTTCTTTCAGCTAAAAATTAGCCTAATGCACATACTAAAAATCTCAACCATCTGCCTCTATCTCCTGTTGGCCATATGTGAACATTTGTTACAGAGAGCCTTGAAAGCTTGTGCCTTTCTCCATTCTGCTGTGATCAGAGCATGCTCCAGGCCAAATTCTGAAATGGGTTCTGTATGTCACTAGACTAAACCTTCCAATTTTTTGATCGGTAAGTGTCAAGGAACTGCTGTTTTTCATTACTAAACATCTCCCATCTATGCTAAACCATACACCTTGTGTCATCCCAAAAAAAAAAAAAAAAATCTAAGAGTAAACTACAATAGCAGCTTTCCTGGTCAGCAAACTGTATTTCCTCACCACTAGTCTGTCTATAGATGCATGGTTTTATCTTTTGTGTTTATCTTTATGTACGCATGAGTACACATGTTTAACATGTCAGACAGACATTAATGTGCTTTGAGCAATTCACCTGGGTTGTTTTATCTTTCACAAAAAAAAAAATTAGAAATCATCAAACCCTCAATAGCACACAGATGTCAAAAATAACTTCAAATCCTGCAGATGTTAGAAGCTTCCTTCCTGGTTCTCTGTATACTGGGGAGAAATATTACCTTACAGATGTGGCATGTTAATATTAATATTAACATTGATATTGATATTAATAGTAATATTGATATTAATATTTATATTAAAAATAATATTCATATTGATAAAAGCTATGGTTATATATTGGTTTTACCTTCAAGTGCAAGAATAGGGCTAGATGGGAGATAAATGATCCAACTCCTCTCCCAGCTTTCATCCATCACTTGGGCTTTTAGAACTGACATATGTAATAAGCATTTGGCAGCCATAAAAGCAACATCAGCATTCACAAATTAAAAAATAAAACAGAAAGCCAAAATAATTTTTTCCACCTACAATAACCCTAGGATGAGCTACAAATAAAGCACAGTTTTATCAAAACCAGAAGGGACACTAATCTGGTTATTTAGCTGAAGCATCCAGCTAAACAGACATTGTTAGGTATAAATCAGCAAGACCTAAGTTAACAGCCACTAGTGAAAATGTCAGTGGTGGCATGTGCACCTTCAATAGTGACAAAGGTAGAAAGTATTGTCTTCAGATAGATATGTCTTCAGGCAGAAAATGTCTCCATTACATGTTCATGCAGAATCACAGCCAACAATACTTTGTATTGTTGTAACTTTTCAGTAACTTTGCTGATAGATCCAGGAAGATTTTCTATTGCTACAAAACCATGTGATTCCCTCCTCCAGGCCAAGTACAAGACATACAGTGCAGTCTCTCAGTTCAGAAAAGATATAATTAGATTCCATATATTATTCCTTTCTATTCCTTTATTTTTTTCTTATATTCTCTTTGAAAGTTTTATTTTTCATTCCATTCCCTTCTCTGTACCCAGTGAGGGAATATTCTGCAGAATAAGAACAAGATGTGCAGGCAGTATTTTTATTTTCTTTTCAGAAACCATTACAGCACAGCATTACAATTTCTGCAGTACAAACCACCTGAGCAACACTGAGATCTGTAACTAGAAGACTATTCAAAAAATCTCCTCCAATAACCTGTCAAAGGATTCTGGTCTTCTCTGAAACCTGCTTCAATTTAGGAAATTTTCCCAATATCCCATTATTTTGGTTTTATATTTCATAATTTTCTATTTTACTTGCCTAAACGATAATGCAGCCAGTGTTGCTTATATTGCACTACTTCTTTTTAGCTTTCTATGGAAGTTCTTGACTCTAACATACCTGAGCACTTTTATTCTGCCTTACATAGTAAAACTGAAGCAGTCCAATGCCTAATGCCATGGGATGCTAATGCAAGGAGCAGGAGTCTGTACTTGCTTGAATATATTAGCTAAAGATGGTGGAGGAGGAAGGGAAGAATAAAAGAGGGATGGATACACAGTGCGCAGTCTTCTTTCTGACCTGGAAAAGGTTTCCTTCTGTTATTAGAATCTGCATTCCAGGCTAGTTACATTCTGGCCAAATTGATTTTCCCACCCTTACATAACTGAACTCTGTTCTTCATTATATGGGTGTAAATCTGCAGCAGAAACTTTGAACTTCCAAGGAGTAATTCTAGATTTATGCCAGAGTAATTGAGAGCAGAATGTAGCCTCTTGGTTGCTCATAGATATTATACTACTATTATACTTCTATCCTCCTACACACTTGTGACTACTCAGCTTTACCCTAGCCACCTCTTCTTTCCTTTAAGATATTCTAAATGTTGACACAATATCTGGAATTTTTAATACAGATCATATTTGGAAATATCGTACTTGCAAATCAAGGGAAAATGTAACTACTGAGAATGTATGTATCAAGAGGAACATTTTTTCCTCAGAGAAAATTTTTAAGAACAATACAGAAGCATTCTTTTGTGCTGACACAGGCTGCATGCATGACTGTCCAGCTCTTTTTCAAGTCTGCAAAATTGTTACCATTTATTAATCTCTAGACTTTTATTATTCAAATAGCAAGCAGTTCAAAAAGTTCACTAAATCTGTATCTTTAAAACTGTTACACAACTCTTTTGTAACCACTGAACTTATTAAAAATAAAAATTATTTCAATGAAGTACAGTTTTTATGTGTTAGGTAAACTTTATGCCTGGTATAAGTTTAATTAATTCCAGTGAGTTTTCCTCCAGCAGGAAATAATTTATTGTTTATATTACATGCCAAGAATTTTCTAGATTTATCAAAATATGAATGATTCCTATGTTATAACTTCTGTTTAAAAATTTATCCCAGTAGGGTTTTTTGGAAACAATTTTGCTGATAATGTCACCCTTTCTTTGCTCTTCACAAAGCCAGCAGGGCCTCAGAGATATTCTTGTGCATGCTAGTGGCTTCAACCAACCCTGTTTGTTCACATAACACCAAAGTACCTGGAGCTCAGAAATTCTGACATTGTCCAACTGTGACTAGAGACTTGCTTTCCTTTGATCTTTGCTTTCAAGAATCCTACACTTTCCCCCTCTTTGAGGAAAGACAGTTGGTTTTAATTAAAAAAAAAATAGAAACATTAAACAGGAGAATTTCCCAACAGGAAGCAGAGTTAAAGTGAGCCAAACTTTAGCACCATACCTTTTGGATCATGCCCTCAGCAGGGTGTAAATATCCAGTCCTTTTAAACATCAGCTTAGGCCACCTTCAGTTCTCACTAATATCTGGATTTACAGTGTACAAATTAAATCAAAATCTTACAGAACTACTGTTCCTGAAATATGGCTTCAAGCTAGGCTGTTGAAACGCTAGAATTTTAAAGGTCTCTGAGTAAGCAATTCTCACTGATTTCAATGAAAAGGAGAGGAAAAAATCCATTCCTAATCACAGTGGTCTCAGTGAGCCCAAGAACCAAGCCCAATTTCCACAGACAGAAATCTTTCCATGGACTTTGGTGGCCACATGTGCTAAATAGCTCTCACTCAAGGGCTCTGAGGCTGGGATTATAGTATTCACTTCTGTAAAGGAGTTCAAAGAAAACGTAGAAATTAGTGGGAATGGTAGAAACTTTAGGACCACTATGAGATTTTCTTAAATTGGCAGGCTAAAAGATTCGGCACCACTTCTATAAACTCCTTGAAACAAATTTGGCTTAAGCAGAAGCTCTACTGAACTGATTAAAAAACTTATCAAGGCTGGTTTTAAAGATTTATTTATTCAAATTCTCTTATGATACTGGCAGCCAAGTTGAAGTCAAAACTCAACTGTGATTAGAAAAAAATCATTTGAGTGTCAGCAGGTTATGTAAAAGCTAAGACTTTTTGCCCAGAAGTAAATCTGTGAATGTTACATTGATAATGCTAGTCTGAGAAGTCAGAAAAGCATTTAGAATCTGAAAACTTCAGATGATTTTAAATTAGTTTGAATCCATGTAAATATGTTGGTTTCATCTTTCTGGAGAGAGGTCACTGAGAGAAGCCATTGCTTTTTTTGCCATGATATAAGAGTAAAATGTCCATTCCCAAATGCCTTCCAAATTCCAAGTCTCCTGCCCTGGAGTGTTGACCCTAAAGGCAGGGCTACCAGTGTCTGTTTTAAGTCTATTAGAAACCTTCCTATACTTAATTTTATACAGATGATACTGTATAGCAATGGAAAGTAGTATCAAACCTCAGAAGTTTTTTTTCTATTTGTTTCAAGAAAAAATCATAACCGCTGGACCCCAAGATCTCTACAGAGAACAAAAAAAGTCTGTCCTCCCTCAGAGAATATAGTGGGTGAGAGACATCATCCAGATTTTTCTGGTAATACCTCAACATATGCCAGACTGTTTGAAGAGATCTGAACTATCAGATCAGGAAACCATCACAACTATGATGCTAAGAGAAATATTGTGAGTGATTAAGATCTTACAGTCAGTAGAATTCAGATGGAACAGAGTAGAAAATTCAGAAAAAGTATCTACTTGCAGGAAAAGCAAGATGATATTCTGTCACTATCCATCATCCATTCATGCATCTATGTCAAAAAGGTTATGGGAGACTGGCCACTCATTATGCTCATGTTCATTTTACTCATATACTTATCTACTGAAAAAGAAAATAGTACTACTGTATCCTTATGCTTACAGTTTTAGGTGTTTATGAGTCATGACCTGGATTCTACAGTCATTTATTTCATCATTACCCATTCCACTGTCCTTCAGCTGATCAATGTAGGAAAAAATACCTCATTATTATGCATAGCCCATGGCTGTATTTCAGTTTAAAAAATCCTATGATTTAAGCTTCCTTCTAATCCTTCTAGAGCCCTTAATTATATAGATTTGAAAATGTACCCTATAACTATTATGGGTCCAGCTTGAAATTAATACTTATTTTTTTCCCCATTTACAACATTCCTAACTTACCATATTTTTTTAACTTCAAATATTCTATACTAAATCCAAGTTTTATTAGCTCTTAAAGCTCTTAAAGCGGAAAGCTGAGAGTCACCATTTTGTCTGCTTGCAGCTGAACCTGTTTTAAAACAATCTGCACCTGCAAAGTTTGTTAGAAGTACGCATAAATAGCTGTAATCGATGAGCAATTTTTGAATTTCCTTTCCCACATTAAGTCAAATATGATGAGGTATAGATTAAAATACATGAGTTCAATAGTAGTGAAAAAAACCTAAGGAATACTACAAGCCTTCAGCTGCACAATAGGGTAACGCACTTCCTAAAGGTTTGATCCTGCAGCTCTAGCACATACTCATTTCTCATCACCATCATGACTTCAATCATCACATGCAGACTATAGAGCCATATCCATTTCAAGTCATTAAGCAGAGACTGCAAGTTGAAGCAGGTGGGAGTCATGCAGATATAGGACAGTAGCTGGCTCTGAGGCTTTTCTTAATTTGTTCACCATCCTTTGAAGCACAAAAGAAGGAAAGAAAACCACATGAAATATTAAATCATCCCACATTTCCAGGAAGGTTCTGAAACAATTAAAAATTACTACCCTAATGTGTAGATGTTAGTCGGTTCTCTAAGAAAGCCAGAAAAATTGTAATAGGAGTAATAAACTTTCTACTTAAAAGTACAACAACAGAATTTATGTTTGGTTGTTATCCACTGAGCAATAAAATATATATTGAGCACTAAATAAATAACTATAAAAGCACAGGCTTTTATATTTCAGGCAATAGTGATTTTATTAGGAAATTGATTCAGATATTCCTCCAACTGTGAAAACATACAACCATCATAGATTTAGATCGGGACTGGGACTGGCAAAGAGAATTTATAAAAACATGAGGAGAGAGATGGCAGCAAAAGAAATGTTTCAAAAAACTAGATAAAATATATTAAGAAAATCTAAATTCCAGACTGAAAATTACTAACAGCAAATTATTCCTTCTTTACTTTTAAAAGTAGTCCTGCTTCTTGTCTGAAAACTACTCTGTTCTCTTTCAAAATTCTTCTTTCAAACCAACATGTTTAAGTTACATTTTAATCAGGTAGTCATAAAGTTCAGTGACTAATTACATTTCTAAAAAGTCCTGAAAAGCATTTCTTTGCCACCTTTCTTCCAAATATTTTACCCTTATTTTTCAAAGTGTTTCATTTTCAAACATTCGAAATGTTTTATTTATAAAAAGCATTTAAAGTATATTAGATCAAACAAAATACTTTTCTCTTGCCAGAGCAATTTAAAAAATTTTAAAATAGAGTTGCACAGCTGTAAGGCAAAAGAAGAATAGCTGATGTTGGCAAGCAGCTGTTGTGCAACACGCCTGTTTTGCAAATGAATCATAATGGTGTCTCTTGAAACTTGTGCTCCCCCATCTGTCTGTTGTATCTGTTACAGAGAGGAACATGTCTCTATGAAATTATGAACTACATTTTGTATTATGTTAGAACACATGTCTAATCTTGCCCAAAGCAAACCTATCGAATTCCTTGCCAGACAGCTGCCCTTCCTGCAAAAGATGCTTGACATCTTAGTGGAAGAATAACACTGAAAACCCATTGAAACTGCAATTTGAAGCCTACTTCCTCAACTGTTAAGTCTGCTTCATCTGTTTGACTAAAGTTATCCCATGGAATAGCTATGTAATGCTAGGCAGAGTCACTATAATTGAGGAGGCAACTTAGTATGGAAAGGAAGCCTTTGAGAAGACCAGTAGAAGTCATAGTTAAGACCTGGTCTGTATGAAAGAAAGGAATCACACAAGAGAGTAAGAGGATTAAAGAGGGTTTTGCCTGTTCTAGGACACATACAAGCAGGAATTCATCTCATGCATCTTCATAGATCTATGTCCAAGCAAGCCAGCCCCAGCTGCAATCCTGTTCAACAGAGAGAAACTAGAGGCTGCTTTGAGTATGACGCTAACCAACCTCCTGTTTCCTTCCACTGACCACTGTGAGTCTCCTGTAGGTATGACTGGATTGGTATGACAAGGCTACCGTTTCAAGTTACAAAAAATGAGGCAAAACCACTGAATTACTCAGACTATTCTGACCTTTGTCCTCCTGACCCCAACATTACTCCCAGTTCCATGTCACAGGCCTCTGCTCCTTGGAAGTACCGATCATGTCTATTAATTGAATTTAATTTTTAAACAAATCTTTTTCCCTTTTTATTCTCCCTAGGACTTTTCTTGTTGTTGTTTTCTGGGGGATTTTTTTTTTGTTTGTTCTTTTTTGTTAGTTATGGTTTTTGTTTTTTGGGTTTTTTTTTTTTTTAGTATTTCCTAAGGATAGAATAATTTGCCTAATCTAACTCCAGAATAGCCAACAATTTTTAGTGAAGAATGGAAAATATAGCTTCAGATCACGGCTGATAGAAGATAGACTTAAACCTGGGCTAGCCAGAAAAAGGACAAACACACTCATCGCCTGAGTTCACTCTGAAAAAAGTCCCAATGCCACGATGGTCCTTTTTATTTTTGTTTGTTTGTTTTGGTTTGGTTTTTTTGGGGGTTTTCCTCCATCTTTTGCATTTGCTTGCATTTGCAAAAAGAAATTAAAAAAAAAAAAAAAAAAAAAAACAAAAAAACCCAGTCAGTGTGTTCTAAGTCAGTCTAAAGTTCATCTCATACTCGGTAACAAGAGCCTCAGGTTACAATCTAATTATCCGAGACAGCCCAAATTTTTGTGCTAAGAACAGGAGCATCCTATACCACCAGTCATCAAAGACAAGTTCTGACTGAGGCTGGGACTGTACACTGGTCCCATATGTAAGGATGGCAATTATGTTCCATCCAAAACCAGCTGAGATGGGATTAAATGGGTCCCACTTGTCACATATAAGAAATCCCTAGCATCACCTAGACTGCAAGTTCTTTAGGTCAATAGCTGATATTTCGCTTCTCAACTGATGGTTCCTGAGCTTTCTGGATAATTCTTAGCCTACTTCTGCAGAGTTCCACGTATCCTGAGTATGAAAACAAGGATCTGAACACAAAACACATATTGAAGACTGGCACTGAACACAACCATGGCTGTGCTGCAACCCCTGTGATAGACTGAGAACTACTGCTCTGAATCAAGTAGCACAAGACTGGTTTGCTTAAGCACATACCTAACCCCAAACAGCAACAAACCCACAGTGTTATTATTTTTATTCTTCACTTACCCGTGGCACTATTCAAATGGTCAATACGGTTAGACAAAACTATAATGGGATAAGAGAATTTCACCATTGCAAATTTCCCATGGAGGAAAAATTAGTCTCAGCATAAAATCAATCGCAAGTCTCAACAACTTTTGTACAGATCCACAAATTTAAACAGTTTTTGGCAAGAATTGGTTCTGATGCTCAAACTGTGAGCTCAAACTCATAGTCTTGCAACAATCTCTCATCTTTCACTGATGATTAACAATTTTATGTGAAACACAAGAAACCCATACATGAATTGAATCATCGCCAATTCTTCTCATAATTTATAAGGAAAATTGTTCCCAAAGTGCTGCCCATCCAGCATTTAATGTCTTTGACCATCTACTGCTAGCCACATGCTAAAAATATATGGAAATCCAAGTTTCTTATCTCAGAATTTCAGCAAGTAAAAATGTTGCAAATGGAATATCTGTACTTGGGCAAACTTAACAACATGAGCTCTTTGCATTTAAACCATCTGTCAAACCTTTAATCTCTTTAGGGCACTTCAGCTCCAGAATATTAAAGCAGAATGGCATACATTTGTTTTATAATTTACATGTCTGAAGGACATCAGGTTACAGACAAACTTCATTAAAAGAAGTATTTATACATAAAAATGAGAAACCTTTTTGGGAATAGCTTTTATGTGTTTAGCAGGAAAATAGTAATTAAAAAATAGTCAATCAAGTAAGTGTTTTTCCACTTATGGCTGTGCTTTATTCATCTAAATCTTTCTGTTCACACCCCAATATTTCAAATGGTTGCTTATGCAGGCACATAGAGTGATATTATGAAGTGTCTTCCACAAATTTATCCTTCAGTGTTATTGCTTATGGATAGTCCTTACAGTATATTTTGGCCCAAAGCACAATTCACTTTTAATTTCCTCTCTTTGATAGGTTTCCGGCCCTCAGGGTAATAGATCTCCAAGGATATCAGCTCAGAAGTAACACAGAGGTATCTGGAATATTTGTTATGCTTTGACTACAGCTCAAATGACCTTGTCTGGCTTGATATGACTGCTGGCAAAACCTCGGTTATCTGCATTTTAATCTAGACAATAAAGAATTGGAATTACTTTCTCTAACTAGAAGGACAGTTCCACTTCCTGTCAGTCCCTGGAGTTAAGGACCACAGGGTTGTGCACAGCATTAACTGAAATGTTTATTGATTTTTAAGTCAAACTGGGTCTGTGTTGAGGGCTTTGGGGAAATTTTCCACTCTCTCCAAGTACTGGTTCAGTCCTTCTAATACCAATGATTTAAGGAATATCAATGCCAATTATTTACTAATTGTTGCCATCACATCTGTTTGCCATCACAAAAATCCTAGCAATTTGCCTAAGGAGGGCTCTCCAGAGGGTATCCAGTCAACCGCCAAGCACAGAGGGGGATTAAATACAGGGGCCACACACATCAGCTCACTGCCTGAGCATTTCTTCATCATCTCCCATGAAGAGGATAATACAGTTTTGTTAAGCAACCTGTTCCAGTACTTTATCTTCAAAGCAATTAGAAAGCTTTTCCTGGCACATGGTGTTTTGGTAACAGCATGTATTCTGGCTCGGGAGAGGTTTGGATGAAAAGAGAGCATGTGTATGGGAGTGGCCTTTAGCAGCGGGAAGTATTTGGTTTGCTGCTTTTGTAACTTAGGAAGCTGCCCTAAAATCTTTCTTGCAGGCAACACTTCAGTAAGTTTAGTCAAATTTTGTTCTGTCACTGATCATGTTTTTGAATAATCTAAATCCTTGGGTAATGATTTTATCACACCTCACACTGCAACTTTTCCACCATATTTCAAACCAGAGTGGGGAGAAAAAAATCAATTACTTTTCTTTTCATGCAAAACTACTATAGTCTTTCCTTCAACAAAAAATTTACCAATATAAACAGAAAGCAAACAAAAATTATTTTTAATAAAACAAAGCAAAAGATAGCAAAAATAAAAAGACAAACACTTTTTAAATGAATAATTTAAAAGTCCTTAATTCTCTAAAATTTATTTGTATATTTAACTTTTTTTACAATTTAAGTGGCAAGTTTAGCAAAATAAATTAATTAGTGGGAACTCTGCAACTAAAACTTCTTGAGAGAACATAAAAACCCCTTTGAATTTCTTGTACCATATCATGTCAAGGAGAAAAAAAAAAAAAAAAGAGAAAAAAAATTGATGAGACTATTATGTTGAGAATTAATTGCAACAATTTTATTATCCTACAATTGATGCAGGTTATCATTAATAAAGGCTGGTCCTTTGGTTGTACTCTGCAGTTCTTGGCAGACCTGAGCACAAGTGGAGCTGTTAGTTTATAGCAGTCAGGTCTACTGGTATTTTGGTTCTGCCTGGACTCCCATCAATTTTGAATTAAGAGAATTTGGCTTACAGGAAAGAAACAGGCTGCATTTCCTTAATTTATATTTCAGCAATAGATTGTAAATATATATGTTCATGTGTGCAAACTGGTTTTAATTTTAACTTTAAAAAAGGTTCTCAAACATATACTCAGTTTTGGTTTTCCTCTTATTTAATTCTTGGGTAATTCAATCTTCATTTCACCAATGCAAAAGGGAGAAAAATGAAGAAAAGAAGAAAAGTCACTGGTGGCCTAGAGGCAGCTCTGTGGCAGGAAGGAAGAAAAAACCACTGCTAATACCTCTGCTATTATATGAGGATATTCCATTTAATCATAACCCTAATCACAAAGTGCTCCTCAGGAGAGTCTTGCAAATCAAAATTCACATATATTATACAAAGACTCAGTTTTACTGTGTATGTTTCTAATGTTTTGGCAAATTATTATAAATGGGGCCAAGTCCACCACAACTTTAAGAAGAATCCAGGCCCATATGCCACCCAAAATACAAAGATGCCTTGTAATTTTGCAGTTTGTTCTCCTTTTATTTCAGTTCAAATCGCTCAGATTTTCCTGATCCCTACAATCTTTTCTCCCCCTTCTGAAAATCTGTGCTAGTGCCTGTCTCCTGGAGCCTTTCTGCCAGACATGGCATTACCTTCCATGTGACTCTGCTGATCAGCTTGCTCGAAGGGCTGTTCTTCCTACCATGCCCTCCCCGGATACTTTAGAGAGAAAATCTAGCTGAAACTTTTCACAGTTTTTAAACTAATTATCCATTCCCTCATGAAACAGTAAAAGATAGCATTTGTGGTGCCTAAGGAACTTTTAAATTAGGCAGACCAATTTTGAAAATTACGAAAACTTAATGAAAAATCAGACATTCACTAAAATGACTCCATACATGTTACTGCAAGACATACTTATGATTTTCAGGTATTTTTAAATCTGGTTTTAATAGGTTCTCAATTTAATGTTTTTATAACAGTAAAGGTGACAAGCCAATAAAAATATTTTGCAAGTCTTTTTTTTTTTTTTCTAGAGTGGAATTTAATGAACCCAAGTTAAGACAGATATAACAATCCAACCAAATGCATGTCTATCATCCTTGAAAGAAAAACTGATCTGTAATTCACCATGGAAAAAGCTACAAAACTGTGGGTTTACTATAAAATGGGATTGAACATTTCAACCCAATTTCAGCAACACAGTGCTAAAAAAGAGAAAAAGAATAAAAAACCCCAAAAAATAAATAAAAGGAAAGAACTTAGAGCAAAGAAACTGTGTTTGATTTTGATTTATTTTATTTCATAAGCAAAAGAAAAAAAACTTTTCATCCAGTATATTAGTATTTTCCAAAAGTATATGCACGTTCAAATCTCTCTCATTAGAAGTTGCTCCTCTAAAATATGCAGAGGAGGAAATAACAGGAAATTCATGTCAAAACAACAGAAACATTATATGCCATCATGATAGATAAAAAGGGGATGTACATTATCTTCAGAAAAATTCAGAGAAGCAAAGCAATGAACTGTCTGAAATGTATGGTTTAAAGTTTGAAGAATTAGCCCAAAACAAATGCCATGGATTTGGTTCTTGCATGTGTTCCAGCTAGAAGGCCAGAATATTGCCAAATTCCACTGAGTGTCTTCTTTCTTCTGGCAGAAGCTTTAGTCTACTGACAGTGCATAAAACTGAATGTCATTTTAGGGAAGAAGAATGAAGACAAGGCAGCTCTCATTACTTTGAAGGAGATATTTAGAATGGATACTTGGAAAAATTTTATTTAAGGAAAAAAGTAGTCAAGGATTACATAACAAAGTGTAGAGGGAAAAGAGAGAAACTTCAGGCTATACAAACTGCTATATGACTTCTACTAAGGTCAAAGAGGCAAAGCAGCTTTCATGACACAGAAGCTGTGGAAAATACCCAGGAAATAAGAGATCAAAGCAAACCACATCTCAAAAATAGGCCAGTTTTCCCCAATATTAAACTCTAGGTCATCATAAGTTCTATTTCCAACACATAATGAACTTAAGCAAAGTACATTTTTCTCTTAATATCATGACTTTTATCACCCATAAAGTAATGAATACTTTTGAGTCAATTGTTAAATTTTCTCTCTTTTTTTAACATAAAAAAGAAGAGGCAGTGTCAGCCTATTATATGAATGCTGTAATCAGATTAATACACAAAGAGGAGAAAAATCCTCTTCCCAAGGCCAGACTTAACTGAGATAAGTGGCCTGCTGCAAATAACACAGAAGCTCATCTGTAGACAGTTGACTGCAAAATAGAAAGAAGGTGTAGGAGGACTGGAAGCTCAAACCCTCAGATTAAAACCAGAAAATACATATGTATTTCTTAATTGTCAGAATAATTAACCAATAAACATGAAACAGTCAACGGTTGCGATCATCTCTTCATTACCAGAATTTTTTTAGGTAACACTAAATTTTTGCTGAAAAGACAGACCATAGTTCAGCTACAACTATTGGAGACTCAGAAATCAAGACCAGATATGACATAGTATTCCCATCCCCTATTGTGTCAGGAAACCTCAGTTTTGAGAAGGAACAAACCATAAAGCCAATCAGCCAATAAACATAAAGGAAGGAGAGTGAGAGCTAGATGTGCATGCAGGTCACTTCTCAGGCAGAAACAACCCTGACAGTGCAGACCTCAAAATCAGTCTCTGTTTTCTAAGAGTAAGAGAATAAGGCAAATGATATAACATGGTGCCCCAAGATATACCCCAGTAATTGAATTATTATCCCAATGTACCAGACAATGAAAATAAAGATAGGAGTTTCTCCCCTCTGTGTTTTCTGTTCTCTGTCCTTTGAATAGGGTGGGAAACACCTCGAGTTGGTTACTGCTTATCCTAAATGTTTGTAGATAGATAGGAAGGGAGTAATACCCAGCTCCAGCTTTGAACATGGAAAAATAGGTTGATTTAGGGAAGGGCTACTTCTGCTTTAAAGAGATTTTGAGGTGTTTCTAGCATGGCTAGAGCTGCCCCAGGTGACCTCCATCCCAGGACCCAGAAGTAATTTTATTTACTGATAGTGAGACCAATTGATATTGCTTGAGGAGGTTGGTTTTTCTAAATGTCAAAAATGACCAATTTTTGCATCTCTCTCTCTCTATATATATGTACATATAGAGAGAGAGAAAGACAGAGCAAGATATATATATATATATATATGCATGTCTGTCTATATATAATCATTTCAATAATATTAATCAAAATGTACATTATTGAAATATTTTCATGTCTTTACCTAGACATTTACTGAGAGACTTGTAGAGAAAGTGGAAAGGAATTGACTTGCTTTCCAAGTGAACACAGCAAGACTACCACTTCTCTTATCATCTGTTAAAAAAGGGGTGTTTGGGCTGAAATAACATTTCTGTATTGAACTACTGCAAAACACAGAGCAGCTGTTGTTGCTCAGAGATTTTCCTAGCTTGTACTCATCCACATTTTATTTGATGTGGATCAAGCAAGGAGTAAATTCTTTTTCTCATAAGCTTGTCCTTGAGTAGGGCTTTGTGCTGAAAAGCTTGTCTTTTTTTCAGCTGTATCAGCTGTTATAATAAAAGATAGCACATCTCCCTGTAAACCATAAGTTATCCTTTCATCAATAGAAGCTGAAATATCTGTAGCTGAAAGCACCATTTTCCCTCTGACAAAGACAAATATGGAATTCAGAAGGCTGAAAAGAAGCAAGTGTTGAGCATTCAACAATTTGATGAGATTTTGTAGGAAAAAATCTAAAAAGCAGATGTCAGTTATACTAGAAGTCAAAGAAAAAACAAAAGCTGCAACAAATGAGAAAGTGTTAAAAAGGGACTTAGGCTAACACTTGACTGCTTTGATTTTCTAATTGTCTGAGCCCAGTTTCTGTGTGATTTGAGCTAGTTTCAATCTGACCTCAGGTGAGTGAACGGTAGGTTCATACTGCTGGAGGAATCAAGGCTTCTCAACAGTATCTTCTCTACCTCCAAATGTAGCAGGGTATGAATTGCTAAGTACTCTTACTGTAGATTGAGACACCAGGCCACAGAGCAGCTGCAAACACTGCATATTAACAGCACTGTCTCAAATGCCTTACTCGAACCTAGGTCACACACATATTAAAAGGCGTGAAAAATATGATGTGTAATCAGGGTGATCCTGTGGCAGTACAACAAGGGCCAGGGCTTACATCCGATAATGAGTGCCTTGCTCCCCCTTTTTAATGGTGTGAGGTTGATTCCCAGTAATGGAGCACCAGCCTACTACCTCCAGAGAAGTCTGAGTCGCAGCAGGTTACCCTGTGCAATTTGAGGAAGAGGAGACAGACAGCAGGAGCATCATTATGGCTTCACAGCTGTCATCATGGGTTTTCCTTTAAGTGGGAGAAGAAAACATACCCCTTTCACCCTGTGAAGTTTACTAGCAAAACTACTTTAGGCTACTGGCAGAGTTTTGGGGGATTCCTGTGAAATACTGGGGCCAAGAAGCATTATAGTTATGGCACTGAGTAGGTAACTACCTGAGTAAATGTCCTGATGTGATTACTCCTGTTTCCTGCTAATTCCATGAAATTTGGCAGGTTTGACTGTATGTCTTCTGAATGATGGAAGCAGTCATGCATTTGCAGTCTGATGAGAAATAATCTACAGGATTTTCAAGTGACAGGAGAAGGAAGTGGTGGGAGTAGGAAGGAGAGAGAATTACACTCCATTAATGTTCATGAGTTTGTGTAATTATACAATTGGAGGTAGATAGGACTCCAAGGAAAGGAATAGGAAAGGACTCCAAGTCCAACTGTGACCTAGTATAAACCCTAGAATTTCCAAACCAAAATAGTATTCTACTCTTGGGGTACCACATACAGTATACCCCTTTATTTTAGCTTGTACTCATCTGAGATGTTTATTCCCAACACTAACTTGGATGTAAGATAACTAAAAGGAAACTAATGTGATGTGTGAACACAAGGAAGAACAGAATATCAAAGGGTGACTGTAATCACCTCAATTTGTAAAACATGTCTCTAACCATGACACAGCTGCCTGATGCCATGGAGGCCATTACAGTTTAAGATTTTCCAGTGCTTTTGTTTAAAATTCCCACATCCAGAGCTTTATAACTTGTCCATTGACTTTAGCAAACCGATTACTATGGTCGAGCAAAATGACACCTTCTTAAATATTGATCTGGCTGTGTCATTAAATTGGCTATTACATGAGCCTGAAGAGAAAGAGCTTTCAAGTAACATGATTTGAGAAGAGACCCCCCTATTTAAAGTATAAAGGGCTGCATCACATCCACTACAGACATTGCCTCAGCTGCAAAGTTACTCTAAGGGGCATTGCACACTTCAAGAATAATTGCAGAAAGCATGCACTACACGATTATGGCTGTGCTTTCTTATTTATAACCTACAGATGATAACCTAATGCTCAAAGTTCATGCCTTTTTCATTACCGTTTGGATCTCCATGAAGAAGCCCGAGGACAAGTGTATTTCATCCTCACATAACAACATTTTAGGAATTGTTTGTAAAGCACAGTAGGAAAGTAAAATATTTACACTACTTCTTTCACTGAGGTGAGTTGAAAGTAGCCCCAAAGCTAAGTTTCTTAGTGCCACAAAATATCTTCCCAAATACAGTCCCCCCCACAAACAGCTGTATGCACTCTTTCTTTAATGTATGGTATCCTTGTAGGATGAAAACAACTTTCTTTGACAAAATGCTTGAGACAAAGTTTACCATTGCTTAGATAAATGTTTACATTATCATTTCTAACATCCATAAAGTCAAGATACTTTTTTGATACATGAAAAAAAAAAAAAAACAACCAGATGCATACCTCCACCTCGTGTATGAGAGTTCCCTTGTAAAATTAGACCTTATCTTCAGAGTTCAGCAGGAAGACTGCTTGCATATGTACAGAATAAGATTGTTTCTAAATTTTCCAAAAAGCCATAAAATTTCCCCCCTGCAATCTGTATGAATTACATGCATTGAAAATAAAAAGGCTGATTTCATCACAAAGTTCTGAGTTTTGTGCCTACCAGTGTATTGGAGACAATTCAACCCTGAGTAACTTTGGACAAAATAAAATTGTATGCAACAGATATTTTTGCAAAAGTGCATCTACAAACAAATTTCATTTTAAATGAAACAGAAATTACAAACACAAGCATTCATGCACATATATCAAAAGTCACACAAAGATAAGTAATTAAAAAGACTAATTGTTCTGCTGAACACAAGGAACATCCTAATAGAATAATAAGTGAAATATATTGTGATCCAACTCCATTACTGAAGGCCATTATATTTCTCTTGATAATAAAAATAAATACCTTATTTCAAACACAAAAGTCCACACTTGCCTCCTAGGTTCTTAGTGCAAACTACTTTGTTTAACATCAGGCATAAAATAATTGTTGATGAAAGGCAAATTACCTTCAAACCACCCAGATGTTTCTCACAGGCTCTAAATTTTTAAGGATGCATTAAAAAAGTAAATATTAAAAGAAAATCTAGCTGAGTTAACACCACTTACACAGTCATATTAAAAAGAAACCAGATTACTCCCATGAACATTCAGAAGTCTAATTCTTAAAATTTTGAAATGGCTGAATTTACAGCTCAGCATGCTGAAATCACAGTTCACAAAAAGGTTAATGGTGAAACAGTGGCAAAATCTGCAACCACAAGTTGCACTCAGCAAGATACCACACAAATGATGCCAGTAATTACCAGGTGCTGCACCACAAACTACACACCTGATGGGAAAAATAGTCCAGTTGTGTTCCAGTTATGAGCAAATATTTATTTTTGTCTTTTGGTTTAGTTCATAAATGTTAAGCACTTGTTCTAACCTATATAATTTGAAAAATATTGGTGTATTTATTGACATTTGAGTAAGCCATAAAGGCAAGATGGTGATTTACATTAGAACAATATATTAACTTTCCTACAAACTGCCCTTAGTATTTGACTTACAGGTGGTACACTGCTGCCCAAAATACCGTCTAAAAAACACAGTGTTAGGAATTGGGCAAGAGAGACTGTAAAAAATAAACCAAATAAGTAAAAAAACCTTATTTAGTCTATATTAAATTCACCCCTGTGCAGAGAGCTGGCACAAGACTTGTGTACTTTTTATGTCTTACTTAAGTCCCATTTTAGGAATGGATGCATAAATTCATGTTGTCACAAATATTTCTTAGACTCTATAAAATATGTCTTTTGTCTCTGCATGCATGTGAATTTCTGCCTTTCTTGCAGTATGCCAGTCCCAATTAAAAAACAGTAAATAATGAATTTTCTTCAACCTGAAGTACCATAGTTCTGTCCCTGATTTTCCATGAGCATATGTACAATATTCAGCCACTCTTGGAATTATTTATCATTATTATATTGTTCTTTAATTTTCATCTAATCATTCATGGAACTACTAACGAGACTATTAATGGAATACTGACCAACTTCCAATATGTTTTTTTCCTCATTTTAGCCTTCTATACTTCCAGGACAACAAATTGTAACATGATAAAATTCAAATAAAATGAAAGGTTCTGTTTCAGAATTTATGCAGGAGCTTACCCATATTAAAAAAAAATACTATTTTTCCATTATTTTTCTATTGAGACCCAGAATTTAGGAACATGCCAAAAAGTTCTCTAGTTGGAAGCACTCTATCCAAATACCTTTCAGAAGGTATGTTCCCCAAGATTTCAACTTGGAAGGCTGCAGCTTTGATAATTTAGAAATGTATGCCACAACGAAATGAAAAGAAAATATTGCTGTTTTTCTCTGGTTCAGCTCTAGTACACTGAAATGAGACCTCAATGTCTTGCTTCAAATCCCCTTAAAATCCCGTTAAGATGCGCTTCCCAAGGTTGTTATGCAGTGAGTGGATTAGTTTGAACTGCTGCTTGGAGACAAGGCACATCCCACATGACATCTCCTGGCACACAGTGGCACAAGCACCAGCACCACTCTCATGTGTGGGCAGAAGAGGCATCTGGTGAGATTAAGTGATTTGGGACCTGGAGGGAAGCAGCAAAACAACTGCAATGCCACCCATGAGCTGATTGTCTCTTCCTTGTCAAACCCCACCTGGATGCTTTTCTGTGTAACCTGCTCTAGATCACCCTGCCTTGGCAGAGGGGTTGGATGGGATGATCTCGAGAGGTCCCTTCCAAACCTAAATATTCTGTGATTCCTAGCAAGGAAAAGGTGCCTTACCCGAGGTGCAGAAAGTTAAGTTTTGCCTATATATCAGATCATACTGTGGAAACTTCCTGCTGGGAGTCTTGAAGACAGGAGTGCTTTGTTCTCTGACAAGCTCCATAAAACTGAGAGCATTACAAAGAACATTTTGCCATCTTTAATATAATATGATGTTTCCATGAAAAAAATCAGAATTTATTTTGACATTTCCAACCCAGAAATTGCTGTCCTCACACCTATACATACAGATAAGCCCAAAAATGCCAATGTTTATCTCATACTAGCATTAAAATTTCCTTCTGAATAAGCCAATCATTCCTAAGTCAATGGCTCTAGAGAAGTAACTGTCATTATTCAAAGACAAACACTGAGCAAAGCAGTAATGATGGCGTAAAAATACCAAGAAAATCTAAAACTTACCCATAAGACCTTAATGTTAGCTATTTTAAGAGACAAAACAACCTCCCATAACACTTGCATTTAGACATGACACATCATGGAGTGCCAGAAAAAGACAGAGCAAAGCTTGATAGCCTGCCATGATGCACGACATCCTCTAAGTCCACTTTTTAGCCTATTCCCACTGATGGCTGCCACGGACTTCTCAGTACCTATAGAAGATACTTTACTCAAAAATGCACAGGATAATCTATAGACATCTGCAATAGTACTGTTTGCATATTGAATGTCATATGAGCAGTTTCTTTGAAGCAGAAATACATCATGTGATTCCTGGGCACTAGCAGTTGCATCAGGAAAGCTATACAATTTTAAAGACCCCAAACCCTACAGACAACATAAACCAACCAAAAAAAAATAAAGGAGGAAAATGAATATTTGAATATTTTAGTAAAATTTTCCTGGTTAGGAGTATAAGATCATTGAAAAAAGCATTCCCATCAAAGAGTAAAGATTCTACATTTGTATTTTATCTTAGACTGATAGCTGCTAGACATAAGGAGTACAAGTTACACTGAGAGTTTTTCTATTTCACATCTTCGTTGAAATATCTGAAATACTGAACAACTAATAAAAAAAAAAAAGTATCTATTTTATGATCTGGGAGAAGATAAAAGATGGCACTATGGAAAGCTTAGCAATAGTTGCAGGAAAGATTTTGGATTTAGGTGAATAAATTTTTTCCATTAAAATGTCTACCCTTTACCCAGAATGCTGCTCAGTATAGGCAGCCTCAAAACACAGAAGAAATTACCTTCATTCTTTGAGCAATGTTTCTGTTGATGCATTGCCCAAGTGTACAAAGCAGTATTTCATATGACAAGATTTACAGTGAAATAAAAGCATTTCAAAAATCATTTTCTTTAAATTGTCTCTGTGTTACACTGATGAAATAAATTTTATAACAAGAATACATTTCTCCCAGGTTTTAGACAGATGACCTACTAAAGGACAATTAGGAGTTTATACTGAGGCACTTCCGTGCATAGCACATAGGGGCTATAGCTCTAAGGATTTGCTGAAGCTAGCCACTGCCAAGAACTGTTTGTGACATCTGTCCTCAGCATCTCAGAAAATGTGCAGGATGAAAAATAATGTCATCTGGACTAAAATGTACAATTTGCAATGAAATGTTATTGCTCCCATACACACAAAGTGAAGGAGCTAGAAAAGAGGTTATCAAGAGGAACAAAAGGGTAAAAATTGAAAACTCAGGCCCCAAAATGAGAAAACACAGATGGAGTGAAAAAACAGGTTTATAAACAAATTAGATATAGATATGTATATATATTTACACTTAAACCACTTAGTATTCTGTACGTTTTTTTTTCCTCTGTCACAGTGTTTTCCCTCTATGCTATCTCCATATGAACCATCAAGAGGACTTTTGGACAGAAATCCCTGAATTGGTGGCACTTCTAGCTTGCAACTCCCAGGTTTTCCATTCCTAAGAGTTCTCTGCAGAGACCCATCTGCAAGTGAATGTTTTATTACATCTTCACCTACTAGATACACTTCTGCTGAACTGATGAGAAGACAAGAGGATGTTTCTTCAGGGAAGGATTCAATTTTTATCTCAGGTATTTAGTCAAGTCTTCTACACCTCCCATGCATTTTGCTCATTACACAGCAATTAAACATTCTCCTTTTATGAGTTAAATAGGAAGAAAAATTACATAATACTGACTGAATACCTTTACACTCATGGCAACAATTCTTGATTCAATAGAAACATATCTTTACAGAACAAACCCCAAACTTTCACAGTCCTCAAATTGCAGGTAAGTGATGCAAAGATGCAGAGTAAAAATCAGACCCAAGCTTTAAATACTGCTATATGGGGCTTTTTTGCTACTGCTACCACTAGCATTCAGATAAAAGTCATGCACACACCATCCCACACCACCATGTGTCAAGCCTAACTGACAGCAACACCATATAGTTGCAGACTTTCTGCTTATTATCATGTTTAGCGAGACTACAGAAAAACATTCTCTATTATGACACTAATTAAATTATTTCATGTCTTGATACCCCTAAAATGCCCAGAAGGATCAATTTGATGTTTCTTTAACGAGAGGAGATCCTTAGAGCCAACCTGAAAACAATGAATTGATGATAGCAACAGCTGGTAGGAAAGAGTACTCCAGTGGAATAAGGAGAATCAAGTCTGAGCACTATCATATAACATTGGTTAATCTCAATGTCACAAAAGACCATTTTAGCAATCAGAAGTAATCCTTTCAACCCAGGAAGAATGCATCTTTGTTTCTGGTTGGTTGTACTGACTCAGGCAATTTAACTTTTACCCAGCTTCTCAAATGACTTTATCCATCTAACTTTAATCTCATAATAGTAGTCAAAAGGGACAGAAAATTAAGATAAAAATATAACATTTGAACATAAAATATAGCTCTGTGTTCAAAACCTTCCGGGCAAGATTTCAACCCAAGTTTACCCATGTCCAGCTTTTATTCATAATAAGGAGCAGCACAGCCCTGTCAGCAGTTTAAAATCTGTGCTAATTATGGAAAAAGGAACTCTCAACTCTTTTTAAAAAGAGCTGCTTCTGATTTAACATAGTTATCTCTCCCTTCCACATCCTCTTTCTTCTCCCTGATGTAAAAAATCCTCAAAAAATAAATTGCAGTATGAACCCAACTGAGATGAAGCCTTTCTTCAGAACCCAAACCAAACAGAACTGAATGGATTTGGATTCTTTTATCTGGTTTCAGCAAATCAGAAGAAACTCTGTTTTTGCTTAAAGAAATAAAAGCTGTTTATTCCAAAAGAGGCCTTTAGGGTGAAATTCACTTTAGCACAGGAGGTCAGTGAAGATGTAGTCTCTACTTTAGTCTGCTCAAACCCTCAAAACATGAAATAAGAGGCACCAAAACCCTTGGCTTAGCCATCCTGCACTGAGACACAAAAAAACCCTGGTGAAGCAAGATGGAGAATCCCTTGTTGGCTTTCAGGGGATGGAGTAAGCTCACAGCTCTCATGCTCTTGTATAGTAGGATCACCTGTGACTACTAACTGTCTGGGACCTAGCCAAGACTCTGCTCCTTTCCCCATACTTTAGCTCAGAATTTTTTTCTTCTTTCAGTTGAACACAATGTCTGGCCAAATATAACCTGGAATACTGCTTTTCCATTGTGGTCACATTGCAGACCATTTTTTAAGAAGGAAACATCCTAAAGTTGCCTATCCCAGAGCCACCCAGTTCCAATGCACCTTTCCTTTGAACACGTGCATGCTTGATTGTACCAAAATTACCAGTAGAATGGTGCAAAGGGAGCTAGATGCAATAGGTTTATATCAATGGGGCTAACACTTCTTATCAAGTGTTCCGACCCACCTTTTTTCCTTGTATTCCTAGCATTAACTTTTCATTCCCTGGTTATGGGATTCTGCTTCAGCACTCCCATCAACATTTACAGACCCACTACATCTGTGGTTGTCCTCTCCTGACTTTTCAGAAAAAGCATGACTCTTTTCAGGAAAAGCAGTTATCTCAATGGCAGTAGCCCTAATATTGAAGAATTTGAACTGCAGGCTAAGAAATACTCATATTTTTAAATGCAGTTCCCCAAATCTTGGAATTTAAAGCAGTAAAAATGAAGCCACAAAAGATTTAAGAATTAATGCTTTGCTAGCTTTTTAAGCATATTAAGTTTGTTGTCACAAGTCTGCTGTGAAATAGATCTCAGGAGTAAAACCTGGCCCTGCTGAAGGACTGCTTTTCACTGATTTTACCCATGGATTATTATGTTCCATTCCACAGAGTGGAGAAACAAGCATGGAAGCTTCAAACCAGTAAAGAAATGAGCCCTGAAGTGATTCGGTTATTCATGTTCCCTTCTGTTCTATCACCACTGGACTAGACTAACTCTCTTTCCCAACAGACCATCTATGACAACAAATTACTGTCTACTGATAACAATGAGCCAGAAAAAATATGCAATTAGCCAGCTGAATAATTATGGGTTCTATTTTGTATACTTAAAATATTAAGCAAAAAGAAAAGACAATTACATCTTTCCCCACTTTTAACTACTGCTCCTAAAACCAAAATAAATACACTCAAAAACCTATCAAAAACTAAGCAAAAATTTCTGAAGGGCCAAGAAAAACAAAAATCTTCATATAAAAATTGAGTTTACACAGAGATACTGGAGAGCCACATAATTTACTTTTCCATGTCCATATCCGACAAGTCTTTGTACACTCACTTGCATAGTCCCAGTGATTCTCAAGAGTATTCTTGATATTGCTTTCATTAGCTCTTTTCCAAGAACAGGAATTTTTTCTATCCCATAGTGCAAGCATGTATGATCTAGCAGCCTAAAACCCATTTGCAAATCCATTAAACACAAAAGGAATCTTCACTTTTATCCAATATATGCAGAATCAGAACCTTCTAAAAGATTTATATTGTCCTAAGCAAGGCAAGATTTTAGGTTTTAGGTCAATTGTTTTAATGTAATTTTTTCCTTAGTATAAGCTCTGGATCAAGATCAATTCCTTGTTTTTTTTAGTACTAATTCTGATTTTTGGTCCTTCCTGTGGTGTTATGAGCCTGATTCCTGAAGTCTTTTCTCAGAACATCTAATATTTTCCCCCCTAACGACATAATAATAACAATAATTTCTTCTTAACATTTCCAATTTTTCAGGAGGAATCTTGACCATTTTAGCTTGTCGATATACCCTCAGTAATGCAGTTACAGATACTCTGTACCCACCTCTTTTCCTTTTACACAGAATATTGACCCAGCCTATTGTTTAGCTACCCCAGGGTGACATATATTTGCATTTACAATAGTGCCAAGATGGAGTCACTCTATTAAATGCCCAATACTCCCAGATTTACATTGCATTCATAACAGTGGTGCTTAAGCAAATACAGGAAACAAAGTATTTGAAAGCACTGAAATATTTCTTTTAAAAGATACTGCAGCCACCTTAAGTGATCCAGGGCAGTATGGCTCTTTCTATGGCTTAATACATTTGACAAAGCAATTTGCGTTGCACTTGGTGTTACAACAGATCGTCTAATCCTGATAATTTAACCACATAGCTCAGAAAGCTGCAGAGGTCATTTATATCTGGAGCATGCTGCAATCAATCTTGAAACTGAAAGACTATTAGATAACAGTTTCAGATCTATTTTATCATCTAACTCCCATAAAAATTACTGGAAGCTTCCAATTTATTGCAGTTTAAAACTGAACCCACAGAAAGCCATTGAATACATGTGGGATGAAGCATGTATTCATCCTTAAGGATAGGTATTTAGATGACTGCATACAAGGACATAGATTCAGAAGTGAAATGCACTCTCACATCCCAATGACCAAATCTGCAAAGGTACTTAAGCATCTAACTCCCACTGACAAACAGGTGCCAATAATATTAAACATCTGTGTTTAACCCTAGTTTTGAAGTCACTTGTGTCTGGTTTTTAAAGGCATTTCTTGCCTAACATGCTGGTAAGTTCTTAAGGGTATTTTCAAAACTCCACAAATTCCTATTTGCATGATAAGACTCCTTAAAAATCTAGCCTTTATTTGTAAACTGGGGCTTTAGATATATCAATTAAATCTAAATTCTCAGCAACATTAAGATGTGTCACTGTCACAGAAAGAGGGAAACAGAAGGCCCTGACAGTTTTGAAGGTCTTGCCACTAGGGATTGCTGAAAGTTCCACATATTTTAATGATCTTTACCAAATAGTTAAATACAATCAGTGATTTCATATTTGCAATTTAATCATTTTCTTTTCAACTTAGAGCCCTCACTGACCTCAACTGCAGTTGTTGAAAATAGTTGCACTAACACTCCTACTAATAAGAACCGGATTTGGTCTTTAGAGAGTGAAAGGACTAAAGAAGAGGAGTTTTACATTACTACATTACAATTTGAAGGAGAGATTGCAGCAGTCAGAATTCACCCATTCAAACTTAACCACCAATATGTTTTTACAGAAAATATTTAAGACATCATTTAATATTCACAGTTCTGGAAGCCATTCTCATCTCTATAAATTGATTGTTCTTGGCAATCAAGCATTCTGTATGTGCCAACAAGACTTGAATAAAAAAAAAAACAAACATGAAACTGAAGCCAACATACATCAGTCTTGTGCCTTAGGTCATGATTTTAAAAAGAGAGATAATGAGATATCATTGCACTGTGTTTTTTGATAGTGCTTCTAATTTTTTTTTTTAATTGTTATCAGCACAGGAACTATTTTTAAAACCCAACTGATTTATCATCATTGCCTGTCTCTGCAGTGCTATTCCTTCTTTAATGGTATGGAACTTGTGCAAAGTGAAAACTGTTTCTCCAGAATGAAACATGGCACCTTACAACACAACCAGGAATTATAAAGCCCTGCAGCTTATTTCATTAACTCTACCACAAGATCATAATTGTTTTCTCTACTTCATTTAAGATGAGATATTTAAACTACCTCAACAGTGTGGGGCTTTAATTGGCTTTGTACTTCCAGTCACCAAGGAATTTTTTAATTCTTATGCATAATTTACATTAAGAATTTGCTACTCCTGCTTCTTAAATAATAAAGAAGTTTCTAATAATAGAGTAATAGTTGATGTCCTACTGCGAGGACTAAAGTTTGCTGAATGCATTACACAATGACTTTTTTAATAAGGAGAAGTACTGTGAACTCATTGGAACTTTGAGTAGAAAGTAAAAGTTCAGAAAACCAGCATCCCTTTATAGTTCATACAGTTCCTCTAAAAGAAGTTTTACACCAGCACTATTCAACAGGGAGAGAAGAATCTATTACCTGTAAGTATATTTACATTAAACTATTTTAAGAGCCAATTCTAAAGACTGTACTACTTAATATAACACACGTCCTGCCTAAGAAGCAAAACAACCAAAATGGCCAATGGCACCGCTGTTCTTGGAGCAGCAGTGTAATGTTTTGAACTTTTATATACACATAGACACACACTCTTCTACTTCTTGGAGTTTTGAAGTATTTTTGTCAACAGGTATTATACGCACGCAGCCAGAGTTGACTGCATCAATGTTGTGCCACACCAGCTCTACACTGGGGTTCAGTGCTGGTTCTACTAAAGAAACGGAACCAATGGAAACAACACTAGGACATTTTGCAAATTCTGGCTGGCAAGTGTAGAATTCCTATGTAGATTTTAATAACCAAGAAATTGAAATACTTGTAAGTGTGCTGGAGCTGGTGCTACTACATTAATCTCCCTGAACAGCAGCATCACCCATCAATTTGATGTAAAATATTCAGTATTCAGATGAATACTGCAGCCCCTACTGGGAAAACCAGCACAGAATTGAAGGATCAGAGCCTTATTTCAGAGGAACAGACTGGAAATTAAGAAATGTATCCCAAAACCCAGTTCCTGTCATGCACACCCACTCACTCTGTTAGCTCTGCTCTGTTCCCAGCAGTCTGCTTTTGGCAAGGAAATCCTCTCCTCTAAAACTCTCATTCAAACTGTAAAACAAGCGAAAATTGTTTTGTCGGTTTTTAGTATTTTCTAACTATTTATTTCAACCTGACACAAAACCTCAGTGAAGGAGTATTTTATATCAAAGTTCTTTCTTTTATGGTAACCATGCAAATAACATCCATGAAAGAGTCAAAAGGACCTAAATTACTTTTTCAAGTCCAAGTGGTGGTCCTACTGATTTCAAAAGCAGCAGGATAAGCCTTTGAATGTAGGTAAGTATAGCACAGTCGAAAATGCAGATGAGGATCACCTTAGTCCTTATTTAATAAATTACAGCCATTCAAGCACAAAGTGCAATATACTGTTTTTTTTTAAATAAGATAGCAGCTTATCATGAGATAAGAATGATGGAGCACTTTCTAGCATGGGCCAGAGATTTTAAAACCTATTTTTTATAATTATTGAACAAAAAACTGATACAAATTCAGGGTAGAACTTCAGCAACTGCCTATTAATGAAAATACTTCATCTTAAAATCTAATAATGACTGCCAACAAAGAGAGTAGGCAATGAAAAAGAATTTTTTTCTTCATCATAATCACAGCAAACTCAAACAACAATTTTCTTAACACACATGAACTTGTCGTGCAATTCTTTGGGTTAATTTCATGAAGAAAGTTTTTGAAATGTTAAATGCCTCATATCCTATTTTTACACAGGAGAATCCTTACAGCTTTAGCAAAGTTCAGGAGTCTAGCAAGCTCAGCTACTCAGTTCACTATGAAAACGATTGTGTGAATCAATTTCTGACACCTGGTTTATTTAGGTGGTTCTTATGCTCCACATTTAGGAAAGGAACCCTCAGAGAAATAACTGTCGAAAGCAAAGAAAATCTATAATTACTTCACCCTTCAGCTGTATGAGAATGCATTTCCTGCAGGTTTAAAATTCATGAGAAGAAGGATCAGAAGAATTATCTGCAGCCTGAAGTAATTTTTCAGCTGGGAATTTCCTAAAAATTCTGCTACTCTATGCATTTGAAAATAATAAAAATCTGTGTATTTGGATACATATGGATGCAAAGGGCCCTGAACACTGTTTATGTATGGAAATAAATTAGGTAAACTCATGATTATTACTTAAGTTTAGATCAAATAACACACTGACCTCAACAGGTGAGCTATAATCCCATTGCTGAAGCTTAGGTCTAGAATATAGGAAATTCCTGCTGTTTCCTACCCAGAGTCTGAACCTTTCTGGCTCTTCATATGAGGTTTCACCTTGTGAACACATGCTATGGCTGTCAGGAAGTCCAGTAGTTATAGTCCAATGGGATGGCCCAGATTTGTGTCTTCCATCCAATTATCAAGAACATATTTAAGCACAATACTTAAAAGAAATCTGTATTTGATAAGGTAAGGAAGGTCCTTATGGCCAGGCGGTCCCCAACAGGAATTTTATACCAGTTTGTGTAACTTAGTGGCCAGGATAAGTTTTCAGGCACTCAAAAATCTGTTTTCAAAAATCTAATTCAAATTTTATGCTCTTCATTTTCTCTCTCTACTTTCCATCTTGCAAACTCCCACAAGGTTGTCAGTTTAAAAGTGCTAAGATTCACCCTAAAGAGATGAGTGCATCATGTGGAGCTGGAATGGGAAGCAGGAGCCAGCCTTCTGCAGGAGAAGTAGAACCGTTCCCAGGAAAACATGAGACTCCATTCAGTTTGTTAGTGATACTAACAGAGTGACACAGGAGTCACAGTAAAGGACCAGGGACATTAATGCCTACCAGATCAGGCTTTTCAGTAAATTATATACTGCTTTGTCTGATTCTCCTCCATTCAAATTTCCTGGGTGATGACAGACAGATTGGGTTTGGACTAATAGCATTATTTCAGTCATGCAGCTGGGTTTGCAGAGACACACCACCACACTCAAAGCAAGTGGATCATCCAGGCAAGAGTACACTCAAGGCAATTTCCAGAAGGGGCTTTTACACAATTATATGTAACTGTGTGCTATTTGCACTTTTAAAAATCTTCCCCTCAGTTTCAAGAAACTCCAGGTGTATACAGTTTGTTTCACACTCTAAAGATTATACCCCGATATTTGTGTCTGGATTTAAAAAGAAACTCAGTAACTCAAAATTTTCCTTAAAAACACCAAAAGGAGATATCTGTGTGGAGAAACAGGTTTTATAAAAACCTCTAGTAAATATACTTGCCATGATGTGTCATTGAAATTTCAACAATAGATGCTCTTCCTCTCTTACATTAAAAAAAAAAACAGCCAAAAAACCCCTCATATGTTTTTTCATTTATCATTAAAGATGGACTGAAAGAAATAATTTTCTTTCTTAACTAATGTTTTTTAAAAAGAGGCAATTCATCAAGTTGCATTTGGCCATGTTTATATGCTTCTGACAAAACACACAGCACATGCAGATAGGATAATGAACTGCTACATTTGTGTTACTTGATGGAAGATGTGGTGGGTAACTTTTTATGGATAACCTCCACCATGAAATTATTTTCCTGCTATTTACTGTGGCCAGACCTGCAATATTTTTCATTTAGAGAAAATTTTACGAGCCAAGAGACATGTCAGCTGTGGAAAAGGTATTTGCAGCATCTAGACATGGAGCACTGCATAACAGACAAATCACTGAAAAACATTAGATTAAAAACTGTAACATAGGGCCTCAGGGAGATCCTCATATATTTTCATAATATCATAGACTTCCATGATAAAATGCAACCTAGTACTTTAGGGAGACTTAGATTTTTAATGTAATTTTTATTTGACCAAAAGGAAAGGGAATGGAAAAGAAGGAAGGAGATCAGAAAGAGAAGGAAAGGATCAAACTTAATTCAATCACTTGTACATTAAATTGCAGGACTGCGCAAATTATATGCATTTCTCTCAATAACCTTTGCCAGTTTTGTTTTCTCCAGTTTAGCATTAAGCAAAATGTAGTTGTCGCTGTACTGAAAAACTGAACTGCAACATTCATCCAAAAGTGAACCACACAAGTAATTTTTCTCACCTCATTTTCTGCATCAAGACAGATCAACACAAATTGATCAGAAAGTTTTGCATAATCCTTTCATTGTTCGGGTAAAGTTGCTAAGAATGTTTTCAAAGGCACATGAAAATAGAATCGCCTGTCAATTTGAATTCACTACTTTGTTCAGCCAGTAGAAAGCCTTAGCATTAGCAGCAATGAACTTCTACTTAGAGTTACAAGCAAATGGTTCAGTCTTAAGAACACTGGACCAAGGGGTTGCAATACCAAAAGCATAAGAGTGGAAAAAGGCATGAAACGATCCAAGAAAAGTCTTGTATGACAGTCTGGCACTTGAAGCTTTAGGTCTTTTAGAAATTCTGACTGACAGAACTTGAACATTCTTAGAAAATCAAGCTGAAGCTAAATTATGAAGAGTATTAAGAATTTTGGCTGACAAAGATTTTTTTTTTCTCATGATATCCCTGTAACACTTTGTCCCTATCTTTTCTAACCAAATAAATCTTAAATGTGCTCAGCACAAAGTGATGTGACACAGTTTTCACAACTTAGTCTGAGGAAAGGGGAATAAAGTCGCTGCAATGAATGTGACAGTGTGAAGGCTGAGCAGGACAGGATCCTAAGGAAGGCTAAAGCATAGGAGGACACAATATATACATGATTATATACACGATGTAGTTGGTTTTGGACAAGAGCCCAGTGATGCAGGCAAGGAGAAAAGAATGTGTTGCAGTGAAAAAGTCTATGGCCAAGGCCATCACAGCTGCACTTCTCTTTCTCAACTAAGCCCTGAGAACAGCACAAAAACAAAAGTTCATTTTATATGGCTGGATAATATCTCAGATGGGATTAAGAGAAAAAAAAATCAAGGAATTTAAGAGCAACAAAGCAGACATCTAATGCTTTGGGGAGCCCACTTCAGTATCCTCTGAACGACTTGTGCTTTAAGACTTTTCTCTTTATTTTTCTAATTGATCCTTGCTAAACAAAATTCAGTTTTCTTACTCCGTAAGGGATGATATAAATGCTTAGTGATATAATGTGGCTCTCATAAATTCTCTACTAGATCATATATAGAAACTTATCAAAAAAAAGAAATTGTCTGATAAACTATGCTACATAACTGTGGTTTATATATGACTTTTCCAATGAACTGTACATGGAAATTCCAAATAAATCAAAGTGCCATAGAAACTGTGGGTCTTTCTGATGGGGAAAAAATTATGTTAGTATTTCAAATATGTCACTGTGTATTTTAACATGAAAATAATGGTATATATTAGTTATCTTCTACTACTAGATATCATTACAAAACTTAGCTGTTTCAGTATTTTGTACTGAAGGCAATAAACTACCACTTTTACAGTTGAAAACCCCAAAGCAACATATATTACTTATACCAAATATGAGACTTTGGCCAGAATTATAACTAACCTATATGCATGTATACATATATATATATATATATAAAACTAGCCTTCCCATGCCTTCCCCAGGCTTTCCAGTCACACTCCTCTCAGTTGCAGTGCACACAAATGGGGATTTTAAGTGTCTACTGGTCTTCTTCATCGCTCAGATTCAAACACTAACAAGTCACACCCTGCATGCCAAAAGCACTATCTAGCTGTGGTCTTAACTAAAGGGGATACTTCTTTCTTTTATTTTCAATGCAGACTATAGCTGACTGAAAATGTTGATAAAGATAGGAAGAAATGAGTACATTACATAATGAAGTTTTGCTTTTCCAACAGATCCCCCCTGCTGTTATAGTCATGTGAAGATATTAAATCTGGTAGAGCTAGTACGAGCATCTCTTGTGGGTTTTGCTTTGCAAATCTCAGAAAAGCATCAGTTAAAAATGTCAGTAGGAGTGAAGATGGAATGATTTGCACTGTCAAACATCACAACAGCAAGGGTACAGACACCTGCAGATTCATGTTTACATGTCTAGGCCAAATAGCAGAGAGTTTGACCTGCTTCTGAGGAGGAGTTAGGTTAGTTGTTCAAATTGTTATGTCGGTGGTTTTTTTTCAGTTATATTTACAAAATATAGAACAATCTTCCTTAAGTTCCAAGCTGACACTATTTATATTACTATCTGAACTGAGCTGCTCTAACAAATAGAAAGCTATAATCTCTTTTATTTTCCCCACTGTTTGAAAACACAAATATTTTCCACTTCAGAACTAGGCAAAGAAGGAAAGATACTGTGACAAAGCAGCATAGCTTGTACAATTAAAGCCTTCTCCCTTCTCCACATTCTAATTCACTCTGGCACTAAAGAGCTCAAACACAGCAACTTACTTCTGCGTGGCTAAGACAACAGCTAAATCAATAGCCTTGTGTTGGCCTCTAACTTGATGCTACTTTCCCCAGAACAAAAATGATTAAATAAAGGGCAGAAAAAGAAAGATAGGTAATTAAGAACTACCTTATGATATTGTATACTGCAGCAAACAGACTGAACTCATACCAATTTCAGTAGGGGTGAAGAGCTGAGAAAAGCCAAAAGCTGTACTTTAACAGCCTGTTCTCAGAAAAAAATTCATCAGGTGCTGTCTGAGATTGCAGTGACACATCTTTGGAGTGGGCCAATAGATGGCACAACCATGACAAGATAAGAGGTTGCCATAGCCTGCAGGAGATAAGTAAGATCACCAGCTTATCCACAGAAGTTTTGTACATGCTCTTCACAGATTGTTTTGGATATCCTTGGCTAAGACTGCATAACGTAAAGTATTATACTGTAATTTCACTTCTTTCCAGGATGAATAAGTAAATTGAATGTACAATACGAGGGGAAGTACAGGAAACTTTTGTGCTTTCATGTCTATTACCTCCCTGTGGTCCACTTCTGTATTTGTCATGCTTCACACCAATTTGGTATTTCCAGTTTGGTCTTAAAAGGAAGGAAATAAAGAAAAGAAATAAAGAAAAGAAGTAAAGAAAATAAGTAAAGCTGTAAGAAAAGGAAATGGAGGAAGGGGATGAAGGAGAGGAGGAGAGAGAAGAGGGGTGGAGGAAAGGGAGGAGAAAAAAAGCATGGAAAGGAAAAGAAACCTTCTCAACTGCTGTCATCTTAGTCTAACAAGCATTTTACATCAGAACTTCTTATTACTATTGCTACTGGGCAAACCCACATGTGTTTATGTTTTAGCAATTGGAACCAATTTTTTCCACTTTCACATATTTCCAGTTTGCTCAAAGACACCAAAGTCTTTCAGACTAGGAAAAAAACCTAAGAAAGGTTTGGTACAGCTTTCTGATGGAACACCCTCATCAAAATAAACTACCTCTCCCCAGCTTTTAACTTCTCTATGTCTTATTACAGCCTGCCCTATATACTCCATAAGACAGATTGACCCCAGTAAATATTCAATCATCAGGTAATTATTTTTGCTTCATCCCTTATATCCTGCTTCCCAATGCAAGGAGAGTAGAAAAGCTCACTCGATACAACAGAACCCACACTCAATCTCAAATGAAGGAGTTACCTCCTAGATTTTATGGCAGAAAAGATTTTGTTTCATGTTTTGCACCAAAGAAAGACACTATGCCAAGTTTAAATTAAGAACAAAAGTCCAAGTAATGGTGCATCACTTTTGGTTTTGGCAATAGTAAAAAAAAAAAAAAAAAAAAAAAAAAAGATAGCCTCAAAGAAAACATACCTTTTATGGAAACCAAATATAGACCACAACTGGCAAAGAGAAAACTGCATGGACAAACAAAACTGCTGGATAAACAAATCAAAATTATACAGGAAGCTGACACCCATTCTTTACAGTGGAAAACCAAAGATAAAATGAGTCATATATCTTATATTTTTGGACAAGGCAAACTCCCGTCTGTCTGGCGGTACATGATTTATATTCTCAAAGTAGTCTAATATTTCCAATATTACCCCTAAATGACCAACCAAATAATCAAGCAGAAGGATCATTTAAAATGGTTGATGTCATGGAATAGCTTACTACTTTGTGAATAGTAGGAAAATGACTGGCCTTGAACTGCAATATGCATGTTAGATCAAATTATTAGAGCATAGATACAAAGGGTGAGCAAGGGAGGAAGGAATGGAGGAAGAGGAGTGAGACAAAAAAAAGAAATAAGGAAAAGTCCCAATATGCTCTAGGTACATTAGATACCGAGTTTCTTCTTAGGAAGGTAAAAAACAATTCCAAAGGAAATTACTTTTTTTCCATAGGATTTTGAAAATTTGAGTCTGGTTTCATTTTCCTACTTCTTCTCCTTGAAGATTTTCATCCCGATTTGTTTTGCATATAAGGTGTCATTTATAAACACTTTTACTTGTTTGACTAGCAGGAATGCAATCACATCAAATTCAGTAGTAAATAAAAAGTCGGTACCATAAACTGGGTCAAGCACCAACACATCCCGCCTCACAGTTTTTACAGTTCTGGAATTTTTACGGGTCTGAATCCTAGCAGATCTTTTAGTAATTTATTTTTCCATATTCTCAAATACACAACCCCTGTTATCTCACTGTTGTCTTACTCATTCCTTAGCCAGAGGTTATCACACCTCTGGAAGAGCTGACAGAAGCAAATGTGCACCTACACCTCAGTTACCCTAAATCACAGGTAGGTGAGAAGTTGAATCGTAAGCAAAAGCAGGCAGCAAATTGTAATGCCTTGTGGGCAGAAACACAGCAGTTTTATCACAGCTCTGATATGAGCACAGTAACACCTTTAGGGACACAAGGATACTGTGGTGATTTGAATTGCAAGAGCGTAAGAAATATTAGGTCTCCTCTTGAGTCCAGGTATGTCCTTCTATAAACTACTTGTCACTTTCCCTTTCAAATAGCAACTACAAATCCCTCCTCCTCTGCATAGAAATAAAAGGAAAATATAAACAGGTTACTTTTAGATTTTGTAATTGTAAAATGTGGGACAGTGCTTTCAAGCGCATGATGGATGTATCATTCAGATGGAAGAATAAACACTTGAAGACATATCTGATGTTTCTGTTTCAAAGAATGCAAGAATTAGGTGATGTCTGATCCTTATTCAGGATACCTACAAGCTTTTCTACCACACTAAATTTAAGGCTACCACCTATAAAAGTCTACTAATTTGGAAGCTTCTTCTCACTAGAATAAATACATAGATGGAGTACAAATTGCTCTGAAATGCATTCCTGTGTATCTATGTTCGGACTCCCTTAAATTAACTCCTACTCATCTTGTGATGTGCTGGTGCTAGGTTTCACAATGCTAGGAAGCCATGGTGATTCTGCTGAGGTATAAAGAAAAGGAGGTAGGATTTATTTGTAAATAATATATATATTGCCAAAGTCAATTCATCACCATGATCTTTGAGACATCTTCCCATCCACCACCACACACAGAAATAACATTTACTAACAGTACTTTACTGTTGAGCAAAGCACAATTAAACAACATACACATATACAAAATAATATAGAGATACTTTACATATCCCTTTAAAACCTGCTTGTGACAGACACTCTGTCAACTTTTAGTACGGGACCTATGATTCCTATTAGTGGGACTGTAGGCTTCAGGCAAACATGTAATAATATATTTTGTTATGAAATATGCTGAGTAAGATACTTGTACTCTAGGAAGAAGAAATAAATGCAATGATTCATAATGTTTTTGTACAGTGAATGTTCATGCATCAAAGTTTTCTCTCAGTGCTGTAGCAACAAAGCAGGACAGAAAAAATAAGTAACAACTCCTAAATAGCTCAGAACACCTTAAGAAGGAAATAGGGCCAAAATATTTTTAAAATATGGACCTGAATGATTGCACTTCCAGTACCTGGGGAGGGGGGGAAAGAAAGAGAGACAACAAAATACATAATTTCCTTTCTCTAAATCTAACCTTGAAGTGTTATGTTGACATCATGGCCCCAGCCTGGCTTGTGGACTGCCCTGCAGGGCAGGGGCACATTTTATCTGTGGCATGGCTACAAGTGCCACATGAGAATGGCTGCAAGGTCCCTAAAGACCTGCCACCCACTGGGGTGCTGATCCCCCAGAGTTCCACTCTGCTGCATCCTTCCACTTTGTTACCTCCCTTCTTACAGCACTTAGTACAGCAGAAACACTCACAGTGGGATTGCAGAGACACCACAAATTCACACAGTGGAGAAGAAACACAAGTATTAATATCTCCCAGTGAAATCAATGTACAACCATCTTCTCAATTAGAAGATGTCAGTAAACAAAATTAGCTGAAAAATACAAACTAATAAATATATTTTGAAGGTCATACTGCATTAGGTCCATTTTTATTAAAAGCAATAAATTATTTTTGGAGACATAAAATTACCCTAATCATCTGTATTAACTCACAGTTTAAGGTTTCCTCCTACTGATGTTATTTAGGGGTCTTGGCGAGGGTTGTTTTTTGGGGGGGTTTTTTGGTTTGTTTTTGTTTGTGCTTTTTGTTATATTCAAGGATAATATCAAGCATTTAGATGGCATTATATTTATGAGCATTAATATATAAATTATTTTGTAAAATTGAATAAACATACAAAGAAAGAAGTACCACATCATCAAGGGTCAGGAGAGTCAAAGGCAAGTTTCTTGAGCAGAGCCTAAAATTGGATAGATGCAGAACTGAGAGCACAAGCAAACTGCACAGTAAATTTCACAGTTAAATATCAATCTGATCACATGCAGTGACACAATTTGGCTTTAAGTAGTCGGCTTTGAAAATGAGAAGTCAGAAGTCTGTTCAAGCCCTAATGGCCCACCAAATGACTGAGGTTATGGTAACTCATTTTGCAAATATGTGCCCAAAGTTATCCATTTACTGCTGAGCAAAATAACAGCACAGGCCTAGATGAAAGCTGCAGCACACAGTAGAGACAAGTCAGTTACTTTCTGTCAGAGAGCTAAAGTTGTTATTATAAAAGTGGCTCAAGGTTTTACAAGGTAATTAAGCATCCGAGTCCAGTACCTTCTGAGACAGTTAACTTGGTATTTCATCCAAGAATATGCAGAAAATTACCTTATCTTGAACACATTTCCACAAAAAAAATATATAAAGAGAGTTATTAAACACACTGATCAATATCCAAGAGACAAACTCTTTCTCCACCATGAGATGGGGTATTGAAACATTATTCTGAATTACTATGCAGAGTGGAAAAAGGCGCCTACAGAGATATCTGCTCCAGCAACTGCAGCAGTGGGCTGTCATCAAAATCCCTGTTACCATTTAAGGTCTTAAATGCCTGTGGACCTTCTTCCAGTAAGGTTATTTGGAATACACACCTGAGTGTGTATTCAATGTACAATGTAAAGGAAGAAATATCTATTAAAAATATTTGGGGAAGAAGTCATTCTTTCTTACTACTCCTATGCAGAATACCAAACCAAGGAGTGACTCTTTCCAGCAATGTTTTTCTAACTTTGCATAGATATTCCTGTGTTTAAGATGTGGACTTTGTGCAAGAGAAGGCCCTGTGGTCTTCAGAGAGCCTGTTTCACAGATTCAAACTCTCCATTGATCATTAAAATAGAGGTGGGAGAAGGGAAGAGGAGTATAATGGGCAGCCCAAGTCATCTCATGTTATATAGTATGCATATATATCCATCAGATTAGGCTTGTATATTCCTTGTCAATTTTATGTATGTTTGTCATCAGCTCCTCCCACTGGGATGCACACAGTGCATGAAGAGATAAAAAATGCATCTGATTTTAAAATATTTCTAACCTTCCAATGACAGGAAAAAGGCAACAGCGTATTTGGATATACTGGTGGATAAGGTGAAAACAACATTTTTGTCATGTCAGCCTCGAGGAGATGTTTAAAAAACACAAGGACACACAGACATGCAATTGGAAGTGCAGGGAGAGAGAGGGAGCATGGCCGCATCTTTCACTCTCCTTTGAATTGTCTTAACTCCCTGACAGCCTTGACATTTACCAGATGGAGTCAGATTTGTCTCATGAACAAGAAGAGGCAGACCTTAGCTAAGCCAACATTCTTCCTTTCAAAATACTGGCATTAACACCTCAGTTTTAAGTAAATATAAGCATGAACTAAAAGGAGAAATTTAAATCACTGCAGCCACACAACAGCTTTTCTATGTTCAATATATGAAGTGATTTGTAATATTTAAAAAAAAAAAATTCAAAGTCTGTAATAAACATCAAAAAGTTGTTGCAAGACAGATGAAAGATATGATAGTTTTAGCAGGTGAATGACTAGCTTTGTAATAATCCTCAAACTATTACCATAATTAGCCATTACTTCTACTCTAACTTTGAACCTAAATTCAGTGGTGTAAAGAGAAAAGGGAAAAAAGAGAACATAAGAAGACTTATATTACTTACACATTTTTCTGTCATACTTTTTCCTAATATCTATCCAAAATTAATAGGTACTCAAATATATGAAGCATTTAGCAAACATTCTGCAGGAAAAATAAATTTTGCTTGATAACTTACGAGTTTCACTTGCATGGAAATAAAATGTACGCTGCTTGGTGCCATGATATTTCTTCCAATGACATTTTAGGTGAGACTACTGAAATTTCATGCCAAATTTGATTTGCTTTCCAGAGTTACCATTTGAGTCAAGGAAAGCACTAAACCACGTATTCAGATCAGTACCTACCCATATGTCCTCCTATTGGTATATTTCCCAGTAAAGATCCTAGTTAGGTGCTCAAGCAGTAAAATTAGATTAAGCCTCTGTTAAAAACTAGAGAATTAAATATATTACTAAACTGAAATTTACCTGAAAAATATCAGAATAAATCTGACTACTTTGGTTATGGGTCTTATTTTAAGAATAATGGTTTTGATATATGCAGCTCATAACTGGCCACCATGAACCAACTTAAAACCATTTTTTTTCATAAGGAAAAGGAAATTGAATACAGCTTTTCTGGAAAAATCCACACTATGCTTCTATTAATGTCAACAGTTATAAAAAGTACTGGCTTTGTCTTCAATTACATTGAATTTCACATGGTAAGAATCCAAATTAATTCCCTTTCTTCTTCCATATTTGTATCAGGATCAAAAAAAGGGGGGGGGGGGGGGGAGGAATAACAGATCCTCTGAGACACTAGAATGTCTTAGTGACCTTTTAAAAGCCAGCTTTGAAAATTCCTTGACTTTAGAGAAGGATGGCTTCCCCACAAAAATTTTTTAGAATAGTTTTTGTCTGTGGAGCAGAAAGGGAAGTATTACAAATAATTACGAGTAATCCCACATATTAATAACGCAGAACCATGAATAAAGCTGTTGTTAGAGCTCCCTTTTCCCATCAAATAATACTCTGACTCTAATTACTAGTACTGCAACTTACTGGAAACCGAAAGGATGCTTTACATAAAGGTTATGCCTAGGCAATCTCTTTGATGTCATTATCCATTTTATTTAAAATTTACTCCTCTGAATAAAAAAAAAGAAAAAAACCCAAGTATTTACCTGTGTTGTTTCAAAGCAGAAGAAAAATAACAAAATAAAAAAAAAATCTCTTACTTTGAATGGTAGGTCAACCAAATCAATCATTCACTAAGAAAGCTCAATTTGTTATTGCTGATTTGCCTGAGAAAGCTTCAGGGCACCTCAAATTTACTTTAATATAACCATTTAAAAGGGCAGTGGCTGCCTCCGCAAAGTAATGACATTTCAAAGATGCATTGTGAAAGTAAGTATCCAGAAAATTCAAAGCAAAAGACACAAATCTCATCTTGCAGAAATGTTGCCTAACTTTTCCTGAAAGGCAAAAATATGTAGAGACCCCAGAAAGCTCTAAATGGTAAAAGGGATTTAGTATTATTTTCTATTTTGCTTCATTTTTAGTGACTTTTCCCCATACCCAGAAAGAATATTTTGAACTTAGAATTGCTGTCTATTAAAAAGACATGAGGAAAAGAAGGGTGAAGCAATTCTGAAAAGAAGACAATATAACTGTACATGTGCAATGCACAGGAAGAAATAGGCATCCCTTGTAGCTACAATTTACTTTGGACTTGCATGTATGCAATGTATAGGGGACTAGGGAATAAGAAATTCTGTAAAGGAATATTCAGTTTGTCCAGCCAGACTCGACTTCCCTTTCCTCTAGACCTGAGTGATCTCCATGGCTCTCAGCTCACCCCCTGCCACTCAAAACCAGTCCAAATTCCACTAATCTCTTCTGCTGATTTCCAAACCTTTCCCATCACCATTTCCCTCACAGTTTGTTTTCTTCCCCTTGTCCTATCTTCTGGTCCCAGTCTTCTCATCCCCTATCCAAGCCTTCTAACTAAAGCAAGCTCCTGCTTTAGCAGAGGGAGGAACAAGACAATTGTTGAGAATTCAGGAATGACTGGTTACCTAACCTTGGAGAGTACTTTATGGCCTCCACAAAACACTAATATTTAAGGAAAATCCTGCTTTACCTCTTGGTTGAGAACCAGAGTCACTCTGGCAAGCACTTCCTGTGCAGTTCATGGACGCTGGCAGACAGAAACTTGTGCCAGCACAGAAAAGGCCACAGAGGCCTTTACTGAACATGTCTGATTGATGACAATCTTCAAAGACTTACTAATCTCTCAGATCTGGACAGGTTTTCACAACTACAAAAAAAGTCGTGTTTGACACAGAGGTCACATGACCATCACACTTAAATTACTTAAAATTAAATATAGAAATTATTTCAATTCTAGAAAAAAATGTTTTTCCAGCTTTTCCTAAACATGAGTGGCTGACAAACTTTCAGAACCAGTTTCTGACGGAAGATGAAGAGGCAAAATGTAATTAAAATTAAGCAAAATTTGGCTAAATTCTATCTCAGTGTCCCCAAACTTTGGTGTTCCCAAGTACACAGCCATCTAGTAACTGCACCATGCATACTGCTGCTTTCCACACTGCTCTAATGAACAATGTTCTGCCTCTGATATCTGTCACTTTTCCCCTTTTCTAATTATTAAAATTTCAGAAGAGAATATATCCTATCAGCAGCAGGAAAAATTTAGACCAGCTACTGATATTCTACATAGGAACACAGAGATGTTGTCTTATGTTAGTTTCACTCATTCATTTATTGACCTCTGCCTAGCAGAAGTAGCTGCAAGGGAAGAACAGCAATATCACCTGTTTAAAAGCAGAGATTTTTCTATTTACAGAACAAAACAAATAAATAAACAAAAAACAAACCCACAAACAAATAAACAAAGAACCCCAGAACAACACAAACCTGAAATTTATTGATTTCACAATTGACCCTAGTGGTGTACTGAAAGGCTAATAATACTGTATCTACAAACAGCATTTTAAAACAAGTCCATTTCCCCAGATTTTCATGTGAAGAACCACTTTGGGATGACTAGCTAGCCAGGCAAGTATGAACAAGGGAACAGAAAGATGCTAAGTTTTAGCACAGGATAATAAATCAAGATATTCAAAATTAAACTGAACTGACTAAACGTGCTGAGACAGCCATGAGGAGGAGACAGTGCATGAAATTACTGAGCTTAGAAATGCCTGTCTTCTATTCTGCTGGTTATCAAACTTTATAGAGCTTTCATAATGAAGAATTGTATCAGTGAATGAAGTAAAATGAAAGAGGCAGTGGCCTACAATTCTAAAACTTCACACAACCACTAAATTATTGAGATGGAAGGGGCCTCTGGAGATCATTTAGTCCAGCACTCTGCACAAAGCAGGGTCAAACTAGAGGAGGTTGTTCTGGTTCCATGTACAGTCAAGTTTTTAATATCTCCAAGGTTGGTGACTCCATGATCCCTCTTGACACCCTGTGTCACTACTTGACCATCCTTAAAATTTAATACATTATTTTATATTTAAATTGATTTAAACAAATCTAAATAATGCAACCTGCTTTGATTATTGATCACATTTTTGGCAAGGTGCGCTTCATCTTATCTACAATAAAACAAGATTCTTTAGCCAACAAAATTAGAGACAATTATTGAAAAATTTTAAAAAACTACAGTAGTCATATCTTAAGGTAGGAGAGATGTACACAGACAGTGGTATTTAGAAAATTATCTTCTTGATTTGGAAAATATTCATGAGAATAAATAATTTCTGATTACATTTAATTGTCTTTAATGAACTATGATTTGCTTTTAGCCACAAAGATCGACTAATTCCACACTGGCAATAGTTCCCTATCTGCTATGAGTAAATCTGCTGTAACAGCTCAGTGCAATTCCCAGGTTCCCAGCAGTGAAGTTTGGACACTTCATGACAGCACTAAAATCTATGACACAGTGAATTTTAAGAAAAATTTCAAGAAAAAAAGCATCTTGCAATTCTAGTGAAAGAAGTGAATCTTAACTGAGTGTTAAAGCAAGAGATTGATGTATTGTTAATATCCAAAGAATATATTGTGGCTAAAATCTACCCTTCTGTATCTGAAGAGAAAATAATTGGTCTCTAATTAGCTAAAAGGCCACAGCTTCAGTTCGGTCTCTTGCTGAAGAGTAGTTGCTGCCCCTTAGCAGGCAATGTGGATCAACCTATTCCTGTTAACAACTTGGCACATGTGTCTTCTTCCCCACTGTGCTGGCTACATCAGCGCTCGCGTGGACTCGCAGGTTGCCACACTCCATATGGGTGCAGATGTTCCTTTCAGTGTAAACCACAGTCTGTTCTTCCAAAATTCCTGTGTGCAGGCAAAGCTGATGAAAACATTTTCTCTACGAAAGCTTTCAAGGCTAAAAATATGGTTTAATTTAAGGCAGAATTCTAAAGAGAATGTGATTGTTGCTGAAAGTATTTGATTGTACTATGTGAAATCTAGTTTTAGTTCTGCTTTTCAGTTAAAATCCAATATAACTGTATCAAAGGTATAATAAAGAGAAGCACTTTTATGAAAATGTAGCTGTGTTTTGAAGAAATAGAACAGAAAAGAAATAAATTTGAATGGGAAAGATATTTTCAAGGAATTTCTTAGAGAAACTTATCTCCCAATTAAATATCAAGGGTGCACACATTATAAACAGCACTGTGTAATGTGTGAGGTGAGAAGAGAATTTAAATGATCCTCCCAATCTTATCTCTATATTAAAGCAATCTCAAAGTTGCTGCCTGGAACTATGTTTAAAAACCCTGTTTCTTAGACCATGACCCACTAGACTTTCTCAAACTCACTATCTACCAGACCTGATATTTCCAGGACCAAGTTCTGAGTTCTTCCAGTCCTTTCACTGTCAAACTTGTGTGAGCACCTGTCAGGCAACATAGAGCAAACAAACCTCTCAGCTGACAGAAGAGCCAGGGACCCGAGATTGCTTTCACATGCAGCTAAAAGGCACCCTGCTCAGGAGCTGGGGGAAAGCAACTGTGGAGAATGAAGAGACAAGGTCACTGGAAAAGCAATTGGGGCACAGAACCATGATCAGCTAGCTCAGATATCGACCCCTGCCAATGCTGCGGGGCCTCTCCAAGAACATGCCAGTGTGCTGGATCCAATCTGCAAGTCAGGAGAGTAGAGCCCCTTGCTGATTTTGTGGTTAGGCTGCCATGGAACTCTAGCATTAGTATTTGCCTACTGTTTGTCTGCTGGGTTTTTAGGGGGATTTTTTTTTGTTTGTTTTTTCTTTCTTTTTCAGTCTGATTCTAAAGACAAGTTTGGGCTATGCTCCTGTCCCCATTTGACTATATCTTGCAAAATGGATAATGATCAACTCAAGCTTCATGTAACAGCATAATACCGAATAATTAAAACAATAAAAAGTGAGGATTGATACAGAAAACTCATAAAACTCCTAGGAAAACCCTTGTATCATGGTTTTGAATCCTAAAGCATGCACTGGAAATACTCATAATAAAAAATGAGGCAAAGAACTTCAGGGCAGCTCACTAAACATAGCACGTTAATTAAAATTCACAGAGAAGAGTGGCTGAAACCCGTGGTATCTCACAAACATTTCCAGTTTTAAAGGAATGGGATGATATTCTGCCAGTAATGACAATGTATGTGGCTGAATACAAGAACAGTTCTGATAGCTCTTTTATTTAAACCATATTCCTATAAAAATAAGTGTGGAAACAGCTTGGATGTTCTTCAAAGAGCTCAATGGGCTGCATAATAACATAAATTAAGGCTAGTTCAACCAAATGGAAGGAGAGTATTTTCATTTCTGTAATTTCGATGTAATTTGAACACTGTTGCAGACATGAAGTAAATCTCATTAAGACTAATCAAAACCTAGTGTAATGCACCATTAATGTGAAGAATACAGAAGATATTTTCTTATTTAGTATAATTAGCAAAAAGTTTCAGACTACAGACTTTCATATCAGACTCCTGCATTTCCTCACATAAATTTCATTATCTAAGGGTTTCTAATTCTTTAACATCTAGTCACATATCTATAATACTAACAAAGATAATTAACTAAAACACAATAGTATTTGTATAGGTGAGATCAGGAATTAGTTTTAAAATCATCTCCTTATTAAGAGTCCATCTGTTTTGTATCCAAGAGCAATGGAAACTATATGTGCAGGACAACCTACCTTATTTCTGAGCAATTTACCCTCTTCTAAACTCTTATCCTCTCTAACTCTTTCTAAACTGTGGTAGCGACACCGAAACTCTCAGTGTGTGTTCCTGAGTCAACAACTTCTGAGTATAAGGCTTGTATGCACAAAGGCTGCATTCCATCTGACTGGAGGTTGTCCTCTAGCATGCTTTGAAATCCTTGCTTAAACAAGCAACTTATCACAGTTTTCAAACAATGTGAACAAAATATGTTTTCTGATTGATGTTTATTTGTTTTCAACCAGGTTTTCCCAAACTTGCTACTTCACTTGTCTGTAGTTAATCCATTACTTGGGTATGGAATCTCTACAGGCATACACCTTGTACCATCTGTTACTGTGTAGGAGGAGACTGATCCTTTTTTTCTAACACTGTCTCACTTTTGCCAATTATTCTGTATTTGCGAGTTGATGTAGTAGTGTCAGGTCACTCTAAAGTGACTTTCATAAGCTTCAATATCTTGATGTGACAATATAATTTCGGACTAAAACCTTCTTTTCCTCCTGAAATTATATAAATACTAATATTACCATTGGTTATAGTATATAAAATTACTTCAGTTCTTGGTATCTTTTTCTTTCTAAAGTGTTTGTCCTAGTTTTCTAAGCAGTGGCTTTCAGCAGCAAGTCCATGAAACGCAAAGGAACTAACTCTGCATTACTTCTATGGGGCCTTGAATGGGCAACAAAAAAAAAAAAAAAAATGCAAGCTAAATATATTACACAGAGACTCATATGACCTCTGACAAGCATGTAAATGTGAAGATTTTAAAACCAGCACTCCAAAGTTGTACTGCGAAAGACTAAATACTTGCTGCACTTAGGTCTTGTAAATACACATTGAATTTACTCTCCTGTCCTAAACTTTGCACTATTCTCCTACTGATGCTGTGCTTTACAGAGGTTGAAATAAGCCCTTGATTGGCGTAACTGTACGTTATCAGGCTGTAAAGAAGCTGAGTCCATCAGGAAAAATAACAGAACTTTATCATAATTCACTTCTTCATTCTCAGCAGAATTCACATATGGTTGTTAACAAAAATTCTTGAAATGAATAGAACCATGTCAGCAAATACTCAGACCATATGTTCTGAGCTTAATTAACAATAAACCCTGAGGTATATTAACAAAAACCAATAGAAGAAATAAGTACCATCTCAAAGCTCATAAATAATTAGTACTTAAAAAAAAACCCAACAAAACAAAAACAAATACAACTTTTCCTGGCAATAGCAAGTTTTATTCACTTATTAAAATATGCTAAAATATTCTCTTTTTCTTTCTACACTGTATTAGTTCTATATATTTTACTTTTATTAAGCAAAATATTTATGGCTCATTATGCTTAGTTATTAATTTCTTGATCAAGGTTTGTGATGCTTCCATGATGGCAGGAATATTTGTTGATGTGCTCATGTGTTTTAATTAAGCTAAACAGAGAAGAAGAGGTTTGTTCAAGACCTATAATGTGTTCATCCATTTATACACACATTGGCATAAAATGTGTTAGTTGGGAAAAAGGACTTTGGAAGTTAGAGGCTTTTTAGTTTATGCTGTTTACCTTCATGCTTGCTGTTGATGCTAACTTTAACATAAATTAAACATCCTAGTTTTCTTAATCTTTGCCTTATTTCTTTATTCATTATGTCATATGTGATTACTTACATCAAGAGAATTGCTTTGAATGCCTGCACCTCTGCTTTAACCTCTGCTCTTTTCCTGATTGATTGATTGTAAAGCATCATGGTAATAATTTGTTCAAGCAGATACTCTTTAGAGACGCCTAATTATTTCTATTACCTTTGTTTACTACTGAAATGATAGCTATTGTCTTGATCTTACATCCTTTCCTGCTCTGCTCATACACAGTAAATACTGAGAGCTGTAAGCAAGTGACAAGTCGTGAGACTTGTGGCCACCCTCTGTTGGTCCCAGAGCATGCAAATCCACAGGACAGCTAGCAAAGCAGCATTCAACAGGTTACAGAAAAATCACATGAGCTCTCCCCTAGGACAGAAGAGTACCTCTGATTCTATGCCATATTTCCAGCCAAAAGATTATGTTATTTGAGAGATCTAAACTAATACCACACTTGGTGAAGCTTTCAGGGCACATTTCCTTTCATTTTCTGCCAGATTCTTTTTGCCATTCCCACAGAGAAATATAAGCAACATGAAGGGAAAAAAATATCTGATAGAAGCATAAATGTTAAGGAACTCAGAACCACCTGCAGCACTGTGCACTAAAAAGAACTACATTTTTATGAAACCAGCACTTTTTAAAAAACAACAGAGAGCAGAAATAATAACATACAAAATAATTGTGTTTTAACTTTCCCATTTTAACTTTTATTGTTATCCTCACTGACATTGATTCCATAGTGCTCTTTAAGACAATTATACTGTAAAATAGCTTTCTGTTTTACAGTACAAAATTTAAAAAAAAAAAATTGCTTTTTAAAAGATGAAAAATGGTATAATAGTTCATTTGGCTTCTTTTTTTTTTTTCCTTCTTGTAGTAAGGAAAACTTCATTTTGTGTCAAATCCTCAAATCCAGACATATACCATTACAAATACAGACCTCAGTTTGTTTGAAGTTGGCCAGCCTGGATTAATTTTGCACAGTATTGATTTAGTATTAAAGTGACTAGTAGTTTCCCCATCTTCAGGGTATGTATATGCTTGAGGCAAAAATGCTGTGTTGCATTAATTAATAAACTGTGGAAAGATGAGAAAAAATACATGTATGCATTTTGAAATTTTCGATTAAACAAGAAGTCTCTGAATTTTTATCAACAGGACAACTGGGAGTGTGTCCTGAAAGGACAATTGCTTTCCACTACCCAAAATTCTCTTTCTGCCAACGTTCACCCAGACATGAATTGCAATTCAGATTGCTCAGAAAGATCCTTGCAAAACAGCTAAGGTCAGGACTGTGGCTGAAGACCTGATTCCTGAATTAGGGAGGTCTTGGCTTCAGATGTATTCAGTTTGCATAACAATGACATTAGATCTCCTGTATCACAGAGAACTATCCTACAATTTCAGGCCACCAGCAGGTACACAGATCTTTCTTTTCCAGCCCACCTATGCTTCTGTGCAGACAAAAACTGATCAGCTGAGTGCAGATCAAGTAAAACCTGATCCTCTGATCAGGACACTCAACTCTTGAGAAGATAGACCCTGGAAGCTTCCTGGAAACTGTATGTACTTTACATGAGACTTCCATCAGATAATAACACCAAAAAAACCCAGAGAGCAAAGGCCAGGGCTCTGAGCCTTTCCTGTGCCTGTCCTTCAAGTGCTCTAACTGCATGGTTTCATTTCATGGTTTCATTTCTTGTCTGCTCTGAAGTTTCTCCTGCTGGGAGTTTTATGATTTCTAAGATGGAAGTGAACTGCTAGTGCTGGCTGTTCTCAGCTTGGTACTTAAATTGTTAAGAAGAAAAGGCAGTAGTCAGATATTAATAACATGCTTTGGTGGAAAGACCCCTGACTATTTCTAGGATCTTTAGAAACAGTGTTAAAGGGAAGATTGGTGAAATCAGGATGCTCCAAACCAGAATAACACCAGGAAGCTGACATTGCTGCCATACAAGTTTCTTTTTGGTTACTAATACTTTGTTTAAAATGCCCAGTATTTCAATGATTTTACTTCACTTTACAAAAATTATAGAGAAAAAAACCCCAACCCACAATTATTCCCAAAACAAAGGAGTATCCAGATATGGCAATTATGCTCATTCTAAATGTCATTGTGCAGTACAAAGTATCTCAGCATTGTAAGAGTACTTTACTACAATTATTTCATAAGCTATTTTATTTGGAAATCAACTAACCAATATAATAGTATAATATTCATGCCAAGAGAGAAAAACCAAGTAAGAATGAAGCCAAGACATTTCAAGTAAGATGAAAATAGCTGCCAGAAGAATCCACATCTATACAAAACAAAAATCCACTAAGCTTAGTTTCATCCATTCATTCTGAATTAGTCCAGGAAAGGAAATAAGGCAGAAGGGAAGGACAGGACAGAGTGCAGACAGGAACAAAGTACAATGACATACAGTAGCACTGACATGCAGTAGTAATAATTCAGAAAAACAAGTATTGAAGGTTTAGGGGCAAGAGAAAAGACTTCTTACAGGACTGATTTACTCAAAGATTTTAAGGGAAAATAGCTGTTTCATTTGTATCTTGACTAATGATTAAAATATGTATCAGCAGCAACAGGGTGGTCGAACCAGTAAAGCTGCTTGTAGCTAAACTGATGATCTTACAATGTAATTCCTCTCTTCCTGTCACATTTTGTTATGAGTCAGTTGTGTTTAGTCATCTTAGTGCTTACAGTGTTATGAGCGGTCACCATGTGCTGTAATAACATAACAATGCACTGGTAAACAAAAAAAAAAGAAAGAAAAAAAGAAAAAAGCTGTAAGAAAAAAAAATCAAGATTAGACTGAAAAATTGAGTGGTGTAATTTTTCGTTTCCACAGGACTATATCCTTCTTCTCTACACTTTATATTACGGATTTTTTCAGTGGAATTTTATACGTCTCTGTGATAGGGATTTCCAGGCTCCCTGGTATTCACCTCTCTTGCTTTGCTTAGTTTTATCCTATTATCATCAACTTTCTCCTAGGGCAACATGAAATAGCTCCACTCTCTTCTTGGTGTTTACATCCTTATTCATAACAAGTGAGTTTACAAGCACTCAAATAACAGAAATGGAACTTCCAGAAACAAACAGGATTATGGACGTAAACGTAGGATTACAGAAACAGAAAGCAGTTGGAGTTCTTTGCAAAGTCTGCCAACATTTTAATATTTTAAGCAGAAACTCCTTTATAGAAACAACAGGAAAAAATACTGCATGTGTTGGTATACATAAGAGTCCTACTGAAATAAATGTTTTTTATTTTAAAGTTATAGAACAGTGATTTAAGAGAATCAACATTTTGTTTTCTGTTTTTTTGGGGTTTCTTTTGTCTGTTCAGAGGATGGAGATCAAGCACTTCACATCATCCCTTTCATAGATTACTACCCTACTCCATTTTGAAATAAGTAATTTCCCCCCACACTAAGTATATAAATTTGAAAACTATTCCATAACTTTATTTCTCTTATGGTCCTAATTTCTAACCTTGATTTTTTAGGATCACTTTATGTGGAATTTTCTTTCTTGGAAGAGTCATTAAGTTTTTCTTTTTCCCTAATGCTCATTTCTCCCTATCATGTATTCATTAAGAGAAATGATATCCCTTCTCAACTTCTTATTCACTTGGCCAGAGAAGCTCTCAAGAATTAGACAAGATAAACTGAGTATCCTCTTGACCATCCCAGCAGCCCTCTAGTTGTAACCAGTATGTGTACTACAAAGGTTAGAACTGAGAACAACATTCCAAATGACACCTTATTAACACCAACCACAGATAGGGAAGATTTCACGCCATTATCTTCACCGAACTTTGGATGGAGGATCACATTTGTTTTTTCATCCTTCAGACCTCATATTCATCTTTTGATCAACAGGTATAATTTTCTCTTCTTGTATTTTCTGATGAAACTGTTGATATATTATAAATGCAGAGTCACTTTGCCCCATTTCATGTTACTTCATGGACCTTAGAGACTCTCTTTCATGATGTTTTGATCCTCCTTTGATGACGCATCCCAACTTTTTGATCTCCAAATGCCACTGGCAAAATCCTTCCTGTGCCGTAGTCATTAACAAGGATGTTAAATAGGATCCACCCTCAAACCTAACCTACAGCAAAGTCTTCAAGCAATCCATTTCAAACCCTAGTAAAAGATTTCCCCATTAATGTTCCTTACACATCTTTTTAATCATGAACTAATTTAAACTTTCTCTGTCTTAATAAGCACTTCTTCAGACAACTATTGACTTTTTGTGATCTATTATATATCTTTCAGTAAGAGGGGCAAATGTCTAGTCAAGACAAGAAGGTATAACCTACCTTGGTAAATCCATGTCACTTTCTTGCTCATCATTCATTTATCTCCACATTCATTCTTCTGAAGTATTTCATGGAGCATTTTATTAAGCTTTATAGCTCCTTGAATTATTTCTTTTCTTAAAATATTTGTACAACACTCATCATTTTTTGTTCATGCAGTGTCATACCTGGTTTGATAGTTTGATTAAAACTCAAGGCCTGTGGTTTCATACATTCTAGACTTGCCTTCTGCCTCCCCCCCTTCTGAACCTTGCAAACAAAATATTCCAGTGTGTTTACTGAGAATACAGCCTTTTGTGCCTCTTAGGTATGGCAATTTCCCTTTTATACACTCATTCCTGTTATTTTGTCACTTGGCCTTTGGCCTCTTGCTCCACATCAATATCCTTACTGAAAACTGACTCAAAGTATTCACTGAGTTGTGAGGTCACACTGACTTTACCTTTAATCTGGATGATACAGTCACAGTGCAGTGATCTCCCATCTTTCTCCGCTCTCTTTTCAAGTACTGAAGAACCTACCACAATTTCCCATAAGTTCCTGAAAAATGCTTAATCAACTTCACTTTAGGAATGTCACTTATTCATGGCACTTCCTAACTTTTAAAAAGGACTTGCAGTACTGCCCGTTCAAGTTCTTTGCATGTCTAGATATCGCTTTCAAGCATTCATGGTTTTTTGTTAAGACAAAAACCTTATCTTCCTCTTTCTTTGGGGAGAGAGGGGTGGGGAAGAGGAGGGAGAGCAAAAGTTCTAAATCCTTCAGTATTGACTAAAAAAAACCAAGTTCTGCAACCCTCAAGCCTAGCCAACCTTGTCAGAAAACTTCCTTAATTCCTCAGAATTTGCTATATTACAAATGAATGCTGATAGAAGTCTACATTTCATTTAAATGGTTCAATGTGGGACCACATTAACTGAGGATCTTTTCTGCTAACAATTCTACAATGTCTTCACAATTCAACAGAATCAAAAGTAAAAAATTTCTCTTTGCTGCTTCACTGACATTGTGGTAAAAGACACTGCTCTCAATTCTGAGACAGCTGGGATCTACCTTTGTTGGAAATGTTTGTTCTCCAATTTGTAATTAAGGACTGATCTTCCACACTGATTCACATTTCAGAAATATTTTTCTCTCTAACAACTCTAAAGATACCACATTCTGCATTAAAATCTGTATGTCCTCATTATCCCATTTTCATGTAAGAGATATTGATCCAAATAAATTTATCAATCCTCCTTGCCATCCATATTAGTATATGTTGAACCCTTCAGTCTTTGTGCCAGTTGTATTAATTACTCAACCATACTTTTGTTAAACAAACAATACCTGGTTTCAAAGTCTAAATTCCAGATTTTTCACATTTAAGCATAAGCCCTTGAGCTGTGATTGGTGGAGCAGTCAGTTCCAGGCCACACAAACTGTGGCCTTTTCATTAGCTATACAATTTACTTTGAAAGTCACATAAATATTTGCTTTCCTTACATTTGGTACTTTGTCCTGTTAAAATGACAGCCCTTTTTCAACTAATTGTCACCTTTCTACTTAATAAAAATGGGTTACAAGACTACATGATTCTTTCCCTCACTTTGTATTAAGGTTTTTATTCTTGCCAAAGCCAGAACTCCAGTCTATTCACAGTGAAGGGATTCATTTATGTGAATGCAGTCTAGGCTTGTATACTTGTTAATTCTGAATGTACCACACTCATTACATAAACAAATCTCAGTTGACATTACCTAGACAATTTTGTCTGAGCTACATCAGATAAAATCTGTTCCTCTGATGCTGCACCTTAATCACATGAAGAAAACAAAATAGAAATCTTTACCAACTGATGCTCAAGCTCTATCAGGAATACAGTTTTATATTTTATCAGCAATTTATCTCCCAGTGCCTATTTCCACAAACAAAAGCACAACAGTCCTTTCCATCAAGTCACTAAACAAACCTTAGTTCAGAAAAGTTTTACAAAAAAGGTAATTGTAAATGCTTCATTATATGGTGGTGTGACTCATACCCCTTTAAACATTTTATTTGTTGTTTGCAACATGGAAAAAGAATTACAGTGGAGACAAGTATAGATTCCTTTTACTTTGACAGGGTAAGAGGGAAAGAAAACCTTTTAAAGGAAATACCAGTTAAATAAAACATAAAAGTGAACTTAATTCCATATGCTGGCTTTAATGTGGTACATCAAAAGTGTTAATGGAGAGCGAGTTGACTGTATATAAAATATGTATTTACTGGCTACTCCTCTGAGAACAGGTTTTGAGCTGTGGTTTTGGGTTGTTTTTTTTTTTTTTTTTTTGAAGTTGCTTTTATATTCCTGAGGATTTCAAAATACAACTCTGAGTGACTGTTTCATCCCCTGAGATAAGAATACTATGTGGGCTGGGAATTGACATGTTTCTGGTTTCCCCCTGTAACCTCTGTGTTTTAAGCTGTTTACATTTCATGGCAGTGCATCTCTTGGCTAACAATGTTTGGGGATGAACTCTGCTTTGCATTTGCATGAAGAAGAATGCAACCAAACCTTCTGGAAAAAGTATATTCAAACAAACTCTCATTTTAGAAGCTGCCACATAAACGCATCACATGCCAGAAACAGGGATGTTCTGCACACTCTTCTAAGGACCTTTTGCCTTCTATTTAGCCTTAAGTGTTAGAACTCTACCCAAAGAACAAGAAAGAAGATCTCCCCTTAGGAGGAAATTCTTGAAGTTGTACTGCAGAAACTTAAAGGAATATTTGGTCAAGGATGTACTTTGTAATCTGACCCAAATATTGGCTTGCCTTATGATATTTAGTTCAATTCCATGTTCATGGAACAGTGCTTAATTTTCTTGTAGGCTCAGGTCAGAATATCTTCAAGAGCAGTATGGCCTGATGAACTGCTGAGTATTAAGTGCAGCTTTTTCATAGTTTACTTGTTCTGCTCCAATCACATACCAATCACTTTAAAGGTATTATTCTTTATATCACATTTTTTCATAATTCCCCTTCCATCTCATGCTTCATCCAGAATGTACATCTAGAGCTTTAAAAGCTTAAACTAACAGACACACACATAGCTTGGCTTTAAAGCACTTAGTCTTACATTAGGTTCCTATTCTGCGTTTTTTTAATTTTCACTCAGGCAAATCTCAAGGGCAGAGGATGTTTCCCCTTATTTTGTGCTAGTGGGGTGTAAAATTCCTTCAGCTCATCAGCCAACACACTGACACTAGGAAACTGAGGAGAAAAACTTAACATTTTGCCTTTCTTAACTGGAAGCTGAAATTCCCCTGGGAAGACATATTTTTGAAAGATTTAAAAGAATTAATTCCTGGCTGCCAAGAGGACTTCGACAGCTTGCACAGAGCATCTCTTTAAGAGAAACAGCAGTTAGAGAAAGAATATCTGAAGGGACAGCCTTAAGAGTTGACATAATTTTCAAGCACTCCTGCTTGAAATTTCTGCTGTATCATGTCAAACTACAAGATTTGCTATAAATGCCAGGCTTCCTTTTCACCGCCCATCAGACCTGAAAAAGCTCAGCTTTCAATTATCTTTGAGTTTTTATGCAATTCATGTATGCAACCTAAAATCCTATTTACAACTTAAATCTTATTAAAGAGAACAGATTATACTGGAAGCTAGACAAAAGACAAAATTAAGCCTTTTAATAGTAACAAATGAAAATACACAAAAAACTTAGCAGAAGCAACCAAAGATCTCACTTACATTGAATTAAATACTGATGGAGTCTAGCACGGAGAAAGCTAGAACTTTAATTTTTCCAGAATGAAAGCTCTAATTAGGTAGCAGCCTAATTTAAAAACTAGATACAACTATTATTGCACATAAGAAATTATTCCTGTTTGTCATTTTAAGCCAAGAAGACAGCATGTGGTCATTTCATCATGGGTGAGACTGGGACATAGAACAAGGGTAGAAAGACTTTTCCAGCATCAACAGAGGACTGTGAAGGACAGTGTACTCAGCATATTTTTATTTGGGAAAAGGTTATTGCAAATTAATGCATGTAGAAGAGAGAATGAATTATGGCTGGGACTAAAGGGCACTGAAATTATAGAGACTTGGCAAGGCACTTTAACTCACTTTTATACTCAATAAATCAAACCCCACAGCAACTACACATAAAATCTGAGAATGATTCTCAGAATATTTATAACTGACTTTGAAAAGCTTTCACCCCATGTCTCCAATTTTTCTGTAACATAGGCACATTTCTCCCACCTGAACAACTCTGCATATGTTTCTCAATTGGGCTGGTTTGGATATTTTTTGATAGCTTACTGCTTTTATTTCCTATGCCGCTTTTCACTGCCTGATCAAAACGCGTAACTATTTTAGAGCAACAATCAATTTGTTAGAATGATGCAGGACATGGAAACACTGCTTAAAACTTGACCAGATTTCAATCTAAAACCACTACATGCCGCTAAATTGTCTGGCTGAGAATTGTGGGCTGCTTCCTTTGGTGCATTAACCTGAGCAAGGGTACCCACTGCACTCATTTCTGTACCACACACGTGGGGGGTGAAGGCGTTTCCCAATGATTTTAAAGAGAATGTAAAAAACCGGCAATTCTGACAATATCCGGTAGGTGGCAGAGAACACACGCAATACAGTCAAGTTACAGAAATGCAAAAAGGCCCTCTGGAAAAAACACTGATAATACTTAAGAAAAGTTAACCTGTCCTCATACATAATGATTAATTATTTAAAGCTCCGAAGGAGGAATCTCAATGTAATTAACATGCAAGGCTGAAACACAAACCTAAAAGCTCTTTCAAACAATGGAAACCGATTTTTTTTCTTTTATTTTCTTAAAACAATGGTTTGCAGTACAAGGCACAGTTCGCCATGTGCTTTCCCAGGATAAGAAAAATATTAAGTAAAAAAAATTATAATGTAATGATTTTATAAAACCCAATAATCATTTTCAGGTTTTTGCAACATTTGCAAAAGGATAATGAAACTCAGAATTTGTTAAGAAAACCCCCTGAAATTTCATTTGAATTATAAATTCACTTACTTTCAAGAGTCTGAAAGCATTAATGTTATCTTTAATGTTTGTAAAGCTGGCTCTATGGAAAGAGGTAGACAGTCTTATGGAACGTGGCAAAACGGGATGTCTGTCACAATTCTTTTTCCATTTAAAATGATAACATAACTATTCTTTAATAATAGCTGGAGATGTAGACTAGGCTAACGTGGGCAGAAGTTACTAATGAAATTAAAAGGGGAAGGTCACAGACTGTAACTGAATTGTCCAACCATGACTCATGACATTAATTGAGTTTTTAAATGTCTGTGTGCAATCAGGCTTCATAATTCACAAATCCCACTTGACTCTCCATACCACCTGTCCATATTCCCAACTGCAAAGACAGGATGAAGCTGCTTTTTCTATATTTTTAGAGCCTTCCAAAACCACTTTTAAATGCTGAATTTATGGCTGCATCTCTAAGTACAAGACTCTGTAATAAAGAAAGTGTTTCACCAGTTCCTTAGCTTACATTAATTTAAGCAAAACCATTATTGAGGAAAAAATATCTAACTAATCAGTATTAGGAAAGCAAAGTTTTTACCTTTTTTTCAGCTGATGTACTTTATGACCTGTATTTACACTAATCTAGTTACTCCAACTTAAAGTACCCTAATGAGCCTCTTGTCCTTCAGCAGAGGAAAACTGCTGCTCTATGAATTTGCATAGATCAGATTATGCATTAAGCTTCTAATACTGTCTTCATCAAGACTCTTCAAAGATCTGCTTTTATGTATCAAAACACAAAATTCATAACTCTTAACATGGCTTGAAATCAGAAATTATGTGCTGCTCTGTAGAAGCTCCCCTTTGAGTCTATTTATGAAACAGAATCATTGTTGCAGGTATAGGTGATGAAAAAGTAAAACACATTAAAATTCCTTGAGCCTAAGGGTTTTTGAGGGGGAGGCCTAAAATAATTGTCAGAATTCTTTTTTTTTTTTTTTCTTTCTTTCTTTGGCCTTCTTTCTGCTTCTAAATATTCTTTTAGACCTACATAAAACTATTTTTAAAGAAACAGCTTTCCCAGTTTCAAGAACAGAGTTTTTGATGTTTCTAAGGTGCTGGAGGCTAAAACAAAATCGAATTTGAATAAAATAAACCATGCGTTTTACTTGGTGAGAAATACAACGATATGATCTTTTGCTCAGCAAACAGAAGTCAATGATAAATCTCATTTATTTTTAATAAGCAAGATTCGTTATTTTCAAAATGACTGTAAATAATTAGCCCAGCAACAAAGTAATATAACATCTTCTGGGGTACTAACATTTCATAAACATGCAGTCTTGCAAGCAAAAAATATTTTTTTTTATAAATAGGAGTACAGAAGAAATATAATAGAAATTGCTCAAGAAATTACAAAAGCTAAGAAGCTCTTCACTTTTGATCAGTTCAAGGGGATCAAAAGAGAGCAATGAGTATTTCTCAAAAGCATCCTGTAGCTTCTGTGACGAACAGAGATGACAAACCCATAATTTTATGCCCAAGTCAGTTCTTTCCCTATGCTTTCTTCTCTCTGAAAGTCCAAACTATTTTGACAGTTTATCCCAACTAGCATCATTGTATATGTCGTGAGAATACCTGACACTGAAAACTGAAGCACAATTGCCAAGTCATTTTATGCACAATAAACATTTGGCAAGATAATAAATAATTTTCAGTTGCTAACAGCTTGTTGTTCCTCCCAACAAGAAGGGAGGAGGTGACAATCACAATTATATTACCGTTCTCTGAGCCTTACGTGTCCTCTCTCTTGTGAGCTGGGGAAGAAAATGACATGATATTTTTAAAGTAAATGTCTACAGTGAGAGTTATTCCTTTGAAAATGTAGCACACAGCTCATTACCTCTAAGTGACATCAATCTCAGACACCACAAATGAGACTATACCTTCCCAAAGTCAGACTCTTTGCAATATTTTCTGCCAAATTGCATCTCAGGATGATAGGTGCATATGCTCCTTCTAAAATAAAGGAATTAATTCAAATACCGCAAGCTTCTGCTCTTGCTACAGTAATCCTCAGGCTATCTGACTGAAAAGGGGAACCACAGGCTACTCAAAATGCATTCCAGATGGTAGAAATGCAAGATAAAAATGTCAAAGGCATGTTCTGATTGCCAGCATTACATGACACAGGCACCAAGAATCGAGGGGCTTGGCACCACAGACCCCAGGAGGAGGAGCTACTCCTGCAGCCCTGCTCCTCAGGGATGTGTGGACTCCACTCATGCCACCAGGAGCTAGAAGATGAAGGGAGTACCACTCAAGGCATCAGTGTACAGAAAACTTCTGATATTATGGACAACGAATGATAGAAATGTGCAAATTACGAGTGCACATGCAAGGGAGCGTGAGAGTGAAAAATTAGCAGGTGCATTCAATTCCACATTGCCTGTAATCACTCCAAATAAATGAAACAGAATTTATGTGGTGAAAATGTAACATGTTATTTATTACTGTGAAATAGATGCATGGAAAAAAACTAGTCGTAGGACTTTGAAAGCAATAAATGCTGAATTATTTAAAAATATTTCTGAAATATCAACAAGAAGGATAGAAATATCACAGGCTAATTACCTTCCAAAATGCCATTTGAAAAAGAAGTTCTTTCATTGTAGATGAAACAGCTTCAATAAAAACAAACAACAAAAAAGAAATCCCCTGCATCTGTTCTGAAAATTAATATGGCTGTAAAATAGCCCAAATTCTCCTTTATCTTTCATGCTTTTCATGCCTGCTTCAGCATATTTGAAACACTGAGAAAGTTTGTGTATGCATAACCTCTCACAGAAATCAAAAATAACTGCAACTGTTCCTTAAACAACATTATTAAGGTGTTTTTGCAGGCTGTGGTGCCCTACATGTTTTAAGTGGCCTAGAAGAATATGGAGGGACGTTTTTCTTGGCTTTAACAGTCTCCATTCTGCTAACAGTAAGGACACAATACCAGAACCAGAAACAATTTATTGGCCGAGAATAAATCCAACAAAAAAATGCTTTTTTTGGACATGGCCAAATTACTCACAATTTCAAGTGAGATTTGGCAAAGAATTCTGGCGGAATGAAAATCCTGGGATAGCTTTTTGACTTTCTAGAAGTAATTTTTTAAAGAAAATGTTTCAAAATTTTCTATTTCAAGATTGACCTACTTACAAAAAAAAAAAAGCTGCAAGAAATATTGTTGAAATGAGATTCATTTTTTCCAACTAAACCAAAATTCGTTTTTTGACAATACAGCCTCCATACCTAAACACTCATATTTTGTACTCTGCTATAGAGAAACTCCCTTGCAATGGCTGATCATTTAAGAAGAGAGTACAAACTATGTGCTTGCACATTATTTTGTGCCTATATATTGTCATAAACCTTGTTGATACTATGATTTTATTTTCTTCCTCCAAAAGTAGCAAATTTTGCATTCAAGTGCAGTTCTCTCTTCCAATCCAATCCTTATTGAAGCCTTTGACTTACTACTATGTCAACAATATGGGTATATATTGTTGTTTTAAAAAAGTGATGACTCCTTATGGTCAGAGATAAATGTTGTTGCTGCTTACATTAACCTTTATTATGCCTACATAAATCAATGGTTTCCAGCATAAGCTTTCCAGAGACAAAGTCAAATATAATCCTGTTTATATAGCTACATGATGAATTTTACTTGAGAAGCACACTATTTTTATTAAGTCTGGAATTAAGAGAGAAACTAAAAAAAGTAAGAAATTACTGAAAAAAGATGAAATATAGTGCCTGTTTTCAAGCTGAATACAATGGATCTCTTTTAGAAAAGGACAGATTTTCTTGAATGTCAGCTGGAATATGATTCATTTAACTCAAATTTATATTTACATCTCAAAAATGAAGTCCAATTTTGATTCCTGTTGTTTATTTTGAGCTTCTGTTTATGAGGAAAAATTCATACCTGACATGAACAAATGCCTTGTAATAGCTTCCAAAAATTTTCTTTTTTTTTTTTCTGGTTTAACCAAAGGCTATACTTATAAAAAATATTGTAATTGCAAAGTCAAACACTAAAAATTTTAAGAATGTTGAAATTATGGCTATTTGTCCCACCTTAATTCACCCTGCTTATGTGACCTTCTAGGAATTAATGCACAGTCGTGCATTAGAGCCAGATCTTCCAAACCATAAGTCATAGGCATGGTACTCATTACCAGGAAGTATTGTCAAAAACAAATCCCAAAACCAAGACATTATCACAAGGAAAAAACCAGCACTTTTATACAAGCTGAAGTTAATTGAGAGTCATGTAACAGGACAACCAACCACAAAACTGTGAAGTCTCCACCCACAGAACTTTCCAGAGTGAGAAGGAAGGAAGGAAGCCCACTTCACAACATATATGCATGTCCTGCCTGTTCTTTCTTAGGAAGCTTAAGAGAACTTAAGTTCTCTTAACTTGCCAGAGTTTCTTCCCTATTTCTGTTTATGCACATTAATGGATACAAGAGGTGTGCATGTGTCAGAATCCTTTATGCACCTATTTCTGCATATTTTGAATTGCATTCTGGGATGCTGTGAAATCAAAAGAACTACAAAATTTCAAAACAGGACTGTTATGAATGATGGATATTTATGAGACTGCAAAAATAGCTATATAGATTGATGTTCTGTAGAACAACAGAGAGATTCAGTGTGCTCTGTCTGATTTCTGATCCTGCTCATTGCTGACCACAGGCAATTCTCTGTGCACAGCAGCTTCACAACTGAGCTCTGTCCTCAGGTTGGGATCTTTGTCCTCCCATCTCACACTTCAAAGAGAAATGTGCTTGGATTTTAAAGTTAATTTTTATTACTATTACTGTAAAGGGAAAAAAAAATTCAAAATATATAAATAGTTTTACTGACACTCCTTGGCTTTACATTTATAATTATCCGTTCTGTGTTCTTGCAGCTTTAGGGCTAATGTATAATAATGTATCAATAATAATGATAAAATCACACTTGAAACAGTTCACTGAAAATATCCAAATAATAGATGACAGTAAAACACACAGATTCCTTCATAGTAGCATATATATTTTTTAAAATAAAAACTCTTAAAAGCTTCTTGTATTAGGTTTTCTATAAATTCAAAATAAAAGTGAAGATATTAAGTATAATTGATAAGTGATAACTGTGAGTATGCGTCCAATTAAGCTTTTGAATGTGAAGATATTTATTCTTTCTGGGTTTTTTTTAATTAATGCAGCTGAATTTAAATAAGTATTACCATCTTTCAAGGAATAATGACATTCTTCATCCATAATTTAATTATTCAAGGGAACCATAATTAAGAAAAATCACTCCACTTTCTTACTGCTGAATTAGGAGCTACTTCAAAGTCATTGGAACATAAAGTTTATGAAGGATCCACCTCCCTTAACACATAATACTTTCATGTGTTATATTTATTCCTCCAATGGCTAATAGCACTATTTGTCTTCCCAGAAATCAGAAGCAGTGTATGTGATAAGTACAATGGAAGAAAGGCTCCACATGGAATTCAGAGGTACATTTACATCACTTTCAGAGCTGGTCCATGCACTGTGGCCTTCTGTGTGAGCTAGCATGCACAATGCCACAGTGGTTGTGCTGGTGCACTATTTATTTCAGTTATAGAGACAAAAAAAATTATAAATAATTTACTCTTTTTGACAAGCACAGTAAATCTAAGGTACAACATACAACTCTATATATGAAACCTACACAACAAATATTGGAATCAACAGTATTAGAGAAATACAATTTTATGAAAAATGTGCTTAGCACTTGCCAGAGATGTTTACTAATGTGATCTCTTTCAATGATTCAGAAGAAATTACTAAGGTAGCTATTAAGATCTACTGAATCATTCATGGAACATGCTAAGCACAATTCCCTGGTAATGCAAGCTGATTTGAACAGATTAAATTTTAAATTCAAAGTGCATGTGAGCTGTAAAAGAAATTACTCAGTGTCAGTGAAGCTTAACTTGCTATAGAAAACACCAGAAGCTCATCCTTTATTTATTTTTACAATTTGGGGGAGGAGGGATGAGGAGGAAGAAAACAAACCAAGATGGCAAGAGAAAATTGAGACGCCAGCAAGCTGGTGAACATGTTTTCATAATTAAATGTTACTTACAGAATAAAACCCAGCTACATACAGAAACACATATAAAAATATATTGTCTTTCATTAAAATACAAAGATATCCTTAGGTAGAAACTAAGCTTCTCAAATTTTTGTGAGAGGAAACATTATAAATTATAGAGACCGTTATATAGTGCATGTATATTTAATATACTACCAACTGTTCCGATTTTTTTTTAAATCCTATGTAACAAGGCATTGACTATTATAGGCATATTTAATATACAAGGAAGCCATTGTTATTTTATGGAGATGTTTCTGAAATTTCAGTATAATTTCTGAACTATTAATATCTACCTGATTAAGGCATCTTAAAGGAAAATAAGAAGAAAAGAAATTATATGCTACTAAATTTCTTATCCTGGGCATTCTATTCCTCTTTGTACATTTTTACTCTTGACATGCTGAATTTGTTTGTGGCCTTGAAGTATTCTACTTAAAAGATATTGAATCAATCTATGCAATACCTTCAACATGCAAAATTCTTGCCCTACAATAACATTATTTCATAATTCCAGATAATGCGCAGCAGTAAACACAAAGGTTCATACACTGATGAGTTAACACCTCTGTAGTCAAAGGATTCATTTGCAAGAGCCTGTTATCAAAGTCTATCATCAAAGTTTTCCTGTGGGGCATTCTGTCTAATTAGTAACATGTCTGACACCTAAATTTATAATCACCAGGTCAAACTATAGCATTTGCACCTATAAATTAAGCAATAAGCTCCGCAAATCAATCAATCAGTCAATACTACTGGATAGCAACTGTTACACAGTAAATTACATTTCTAGTGCTGCCACATATTTTAGAGTGAAAATTTGTGTCACTTTGTATCTTACTGTATTCAAAAGAGCAGGAATGAAATATGAAGAATAATAATATGCCAGAAAAGAAGAGCAAACAGGAGTAACATACACAAAAGAAAAGGCAAAAGCCATTCTTTGTTAGCTCATAACTTATTCTTGAAGGATGCACCTTGAAGATACATACTCACACATTCCATGGAAAAGGGAGAAGAGGGGGAGAGGACAATACGTTAAAATCCTTAATTAGCCTTTGCAAATTTTAATCCATATTTTTACTTCTGATGCCCTTCAGAAGGGGTAGGGAGTTATTCAACAAGATCATGCAGTAAGAGTCCAGACACACAGAACAAAAACTGTAAAAGCTATAACAAATATGGGACAGTGACTTGCCAGGTAATTGGAGGCTGGAAGAAAAGCCTGATGATTTATGTTCAGTCTCTTTTGATCAGAGTGGGACTGCACTGATTGTATGAAAGAGGCAGCTTGGGTGAGCCCATTAGATTTATCTGCTTTTTGGTGCTATGGCTCCCTGAGACCTCCTGCTGTTTAGAAGCAGTGTACAGTATCTGTAGGGTAGAATGCCATTCCCGCTCTTGGCTCTGCTTCTCTTGAACCTTGCCACCAGTTTCTTTTAATCAGGTCTTCCAAAGCTCTCATTTTCAGATTCAATTTCTATCTTCTCTCTGGAGTCTCCTGCTAATCCTAATTTGACTCTGACTTGGAATGCAATTTTTGGGATCACTGTACCAAAGATGTTATCACTACATTGTCTAAGTTAATATATATATGCACATAGGTATCAACCTTGATTCAGAAATATGACTATATATATATATTTTTAGAATTAAAAAGAACTCACTGAACCTGGGCATTTGTTTAGTTTTAGACAAGAAAATCAGTGGATGTACTAAGTAGTACTTATTGGACAAATGTCTGCTCATTAAAAATATCATTTTTAGTATCAGTTAGCTTTCTTCTGTTATTTACCTTTTTCTACTCCTTGTGTGCTTTTGCATTTATCCAACACTGTTCTGCAGATTATACTGAAAATTGCAGATAACAAAGCCTCACTTTAGCTGCCTGTATGTGTACATTAAAAATTAATTCTTATAAAATGCTGAGTAATCTCCTTCAGTCCCTATTGAACTTCTAGGATAATGAGATTCACTAAACTCACCAGGATTAATTAATGAAAAAAAAAAATGTTCTGACCTACAAAGTTTCATCTCTGCTTTGTCATCATTTGAGTACCTACTTGTGTTCTAGAGTGAGTACCTGCACAGGACTTTTGGAATACATGGAGAGGTCATAGAAGCAACAACACTTGAGGAATCTCCAATGTTGGAAAAGAAACCTGTTACTTTATTTCTCCTCATTCTTTGCATTCATATTGGTTGACATTGACAAGATATGATGTCAAAGATATTTTTTGCCAGGTAAACATAAATGGCGTGTTAGGAAATGCAGAGAGGGGAGCCTGGCTGGGCTCTCACTATAGGACACAAAAATACAAACACTGCCAAAACAAAGCAGGGCACCTCTCTGCCCAGAGGTTTATATTTGAATGCTGCATCATGTTGCAAATGAGTTTAAATCAATAAACTTGTCTCATTCTCTTAAAGTATAAATTGTCACCCAATGAGAAAAGAAGTAAACCTTGGGGACATATACAGCTGACATCCCAAAAATTAAGTTACACATTGTTGGGTTAATCAATGCACTCTTCATAAAAGGAAGGACATTACAGCAGCACTGCCTGAGGTTTTTTATATTATAATAATGGGCTTGGAAACAGAAAGAATTAGCCACTTATTCATGTGTTGGAGGAACAGTTTCTCCATGGCCACATCTGTAATTGAAAAGCCATAGCTGAAGAGAACTCTTCACTATTTCATTATAACAACAATAAAATGGTTTAAGATGCTGATATTTCAACTTTCTGCTAGTACAACGTTTTACACTGTTCATGGCCTGAAACAAGGCTTCACCACAGTATTGATAAATCTAGCACACAGGTTCTCACATGTGGCACTAGGAAATAGTGAGAGATTGCCCATGTTTTTGCAGTGGGAGAAAGGGAACATGGTGACCACTGACCATCAGTCACTGCCTCAGGAGGAAAAAGACCTAACTTGATGGTAAACTATGGCAGGCATTAGGATGGGATGTAAGATGAAGAAAGGAAAAAGAAAAGACTTCCAAATTAAAAATTCTTATATATATTAATGAACGGAGAAGTGAGCTAATAATAAGCCAGTTCCCAGAAGTTCTGACTAATTTTAAGGATTCAAATATGGTGCCTGCAGCTCTGCTCTGACTTGCTAAACTTGCTTCCTTTTTTAAATATAAGGGGACAGAATGAGCAGGAAGGGGGGGGGGGGGGGGGGGGAAGCCAAGAAAATATAAATACAAAGTCACCAATATACAGCAGAGGTAAAAAAAGGGAGCAGCTCTTAAAGTAAAATACAGTGTACACATTAAAAAAAGGCAAATTCTTTTAAGAGAGCAAACATTTAAAATTAACCATAAGTTGAACAGATCTAATGGATGCAAGTATTATTTCCATGTCTATCAAGCATATTCCATCACTGGAGTTCTTTAAGCAGATGATATTACAATGTCACACTATGTACTGTAGTGAGATACAAACAATTCTCAATTAGATAAGGTAAAACAGGGGCTAAGAAACCCAAATATAAAGTATTAGGACATCTCAAATATCATACCCATTCCAACTTGAACAAATTAAATACATTTGTGTTGGGGTCTTTATATCTAGGGACTATACCTTGATAGATAAATTGGAGACCAGAGAAAGACTAACCCAAGGACGGTGTATTTAATGGTCCAAGGACTGGAAGTGGCCTGGGAGCAAAACACCTCTACACATCTTTCTTTAAAGATGCCAGTCCTGAAAGGAGCGTGAGAAGACATCTCCCTAGAAGAGGAAGGTGGCATAAACACACTGCAGAGGAAAAGTCAGGAGACTCCCTGTGCCCATTTTCCACACAGGAGAGCTTATTTACCGGGGGGGGGTGGGGGGGCAGCAGAGGAAAGCTTATGTAAATCTCCAAGTTTTTAAAATATGTGACAAATAAAGCTGAATGATTGTACCCTAAATTCCACATAGTGACTTTTCCAGAGGACACAATAGACACTGCACAAAACTTATGCTTGTCAATCCAGCTATTTAGTGGTTTGAGTAAAAAACCAGCCCTTTCATTAGCCAGTGTTGCCAACTAAATCTTCAAATGCTGTAGCTGTGGTCTCCATTATCAGATTTAAGACTTGTAGATTTCCTTGCCATTATTGTGCCCTCAGCTTTCCGGTATTCCTTTCTCTTTTAAATAAAGTCAGCTACTATAACAATACTGAGAGTTTACTTGCAACAAGGACTACAGTACTGTTCACATCACTTGTATTTAATTCTTATGTTTGAAGGCCATTAAAACAATACTCATCTCCTGTGGCTCAGGAACACATTCTAGCTAGGTCAAATGATCTCTTTTATCATACAAAGAAGACATTGTAGATAAATCAAGTCTTTCCTGTCTGTTTAAGATGCAGATCACATTGACAGCTAAGCACTGATGTGGAGATCTAAAGATTCAGAAACCAGGCTTATTTTTTAGTCTCTCCCTCTCTCACAAAGTGAATTAGATATTAAGGTTTTAATCACATGTTTATTCAGTGCAACTGGATTGTTTGGCTTGGCGTAATGGAGGGCACTTCTTGTTTGAAAAATTAGAAGGCGGCAATAAGAAGCAAGTTTTATGTATGATTTATGATTATTGATTCATATTTCTTGAAGAATGCTTCTTTGAATCACTGGATGCTGGTTTCGTACAGGTATGTATTGCCAAAACTGTTTCCAAAGCTAAAGAATAAACCTTGTTTTGAAGCATTATAAAATTTGTGCAAAAAATTAATGGACTCTGAGCACTACTGGTGGCATGAGTAACTTTCAAGACAGATCAAAACTCCTAAATTCAAAGACTCAAAATTTTATTTAAATAGTCTTTGATGTTAACTGCAGTGCCCTGAGTATTCACTGGTCAGATTACCTTGGTCAGATTAAATAATTATAGGAAACCATACTAAACAGACAGATTTTTAAAGGTTGTTTCTTTTGTTGCTTGAACTATTCATTTAGCCTACTCACCACTGTTAGAATTCTGAAATATTCTTTGCTATTTCATGCATGTCTTTTACCTTATTATAGTTTCAGCTTCCTCTTTCATGCTTTAACTGACTTAACAAATAAAAACTGGATTGTTTCATGCTCCCTTTGTAGCTCTTCATTGGCTTTTGTTTTTCAGTCATGCCTGTTTTCATGGGCATCTATGCAGTGCTCAAGAGGAAATTTGATATGTGTTCACAGGAGTTAGGCTAATCTGAATATGCTTCTGAGAATGTTTGTAAAACAGCTAGAAAGCATATTACTATGTTCTTTCTTCATTGCATTTTTTCCTTTTTAACTTTTTTTTTGTTCTATCATAAGGTTCAGTATTTAGATTTTTCACTTTCTCGTGCTGCTTGATTATCAGCTTCTTATAGAATGTGTTTCATATTTTGCAAGCTTAAAAGAAGAAATGAATGTATGCATTTTCTAATATGACTAATATTTATAATGAGAGGAGGATAGGCGAATATAATGCAACCAGAGAGGAAACTTGTAAATCAAGCATGAGGTTGTGCTGTCTTCATTTTCAATGGCAGTTGTTGTCAAGAGGGTTGCAGAAAGCCCATTACTTTTCCAAAGCTGAGACTTTTTATTTTTGCCAAATCTCACACAAGCAAAAATACCTGGGCTAATTATTCATTTTCATCAGCCATCATTCACCTGCTACATTCCTTCAGACCATATTCTTAAAAAAAAGACAAACAAGAAAAGCACATCCTTGATCGTCACTAAGGCTTGTGGTCAGCACTATAATATAGATATTAAAAATAAGTATCCCTTGGGAAGTAGATGTGCATCAAAATGAGCTTTTGCAAAGGCAAAAAAGTGCAAGCTTTTTCCACAGTTCAGAGATACGCAGCCCAATCACACTGAAAACAAACAAAAAACAACCTCACCACCAACAACAAAAAACTTAGAAATTGAAAACATGTAAAATCCATAATTTTTAATTGAATAGAGGAAAAAAAAAAGTCCTACTAATATGCTGATTGGGGTTGCATGACTATACCTCAAAATACCGATGGAGAACCCCTCCATCGCAGACTTCATTTGCAGGTTGTAAGAGCCCTAGACTGAGAGCACAAGATATAACTGGAGAGTTTGGCTTCTAAAAGTAAAATCTATAAGATCTTCCATCTATATTCTATAGGCTCTGTCAAAATCAAGCAATGTTCTGTTACTTACAGAGTTTGTGGTTACACTATGATTTTCAAGATCCTATGTACTCGCGCTATTCCACGAAAAAGCCCCAACACAAACACTCTCTACTTCTGACAGCTCAGGCACCTAATCAGAGTCAAACCCTGTTATCCTGGAGGTGTTTACTAGCTGTACAAAGCATTTATTTGTTTTTTTTTCCTAATCCAGACTTGCAAGGTTTGAGGGACTCCAGTTTCCAATTTCCATCTGATTGCTTGAAACTCCACTACATTGACTGTCCAGTCATTTGCCATTTGTGAATGAAGCAGCAGGCAATGGCAGTGCACACGGAGTCGCTAATCCTTTGTGAAGTTAACTTTCAGAGTATGTGAGAGTGAGAGGCTTGTGCAACAGCAGCTGCGTGAGAATACAACTATAAATTAAGTAACATAGACAAGGACACTGCCTGATGCAAATCCTACTGCTTTCTTGCAAGCTGTTTCTTTAGACTACGAAAGCAGCGGTGTACTCTGCAGGGTTTGGCGTTGTTTGTTTTGTTTTGGTTTTTTTGCGGGGGGGGGGGGGGGGGGGGGGAGGAGGTGAGGAAAGGGAGAGGGGTTTTGAGGACTGGAAATTTACCCTCTTCATTAGTGATTCTCACCTTTCTCCAGTTAGGATAACTCTGCACTGGCATGTTGCTATTTCATCAGTTGGATGAATTCTGTATAATTAGTTTTTAGTAAGTCTTCATGAAATCTAAATCTTGAATCATCATTGATGGCTTTCTCTTTCTCTGAATTCCTTCCAACTTTCCCATGCCAGCTTGTCCAGGATTCAAACCTACTCCTTGCAGCACTGCAAATCGAAAGGACAGCTTGCTCCTAAGATCTCTGTGTATTAATACAGGATGATCCAGTAGGAAAGCTGTTAGACTGGGCACAGTTTCTGAATAACTGGCCAACAAAATGCAGAATGTAACTTATGTTTGAATTCTGATGCATAAACTCTCAAAGTAGAAAATAGGAGGCATTCAAATATTCCACTTGCACCAATGAAAACTAAATAGAAGAAAATAAGTGAACAGCAATTAATTACAGCATATGATGTTGTATTACATAAAGATTTCTGTCAGTTGAATGCTGACTCTCTTTCACAGACCTTTTCACATGAACAGCACAAATCCTTACAGGAATCAGCTAGAAGGCTCTACCATAAAAAAATGACAATATGCTTCCATACCAGTTGTTAACTGTGTGACATCCCTTACACTTCATCTTCTTTTGAAGCCTTTAATGAAATACCTTGTCAGAAATCTACGTTTCTATGATTTCCCATGCTCGGCAGGGAGCTGACTATCGTAGTTCAGGTGAATCCCAAGGGAAAATATGGCAGCTGAGCAGGAGCTGCATTAGACTAAGTCAATGCTGTTTAGCTGCTGTTAATTTGAATTTTGTGTTAATAATTTAAGCAGTAAGCTCCATCCTACAAATGTCAAGTACAGAAATGGACAGGCACTGAGTGAGCATCTGTGAAGTTGTGATGCTGAGAATGTACAATGTTGAGACTTTACATCTTCTGAGAGAATAACTGAAATAACATCATTTGTACAGCAGGTCACTACAGCTTTCCTTCCACACTATCTTTGGGAGCATCCAGGGCATGAGGAAATATGAAAAAAAACAAAATATCTCAATGCCAGCCACTCTATGGTAGAAAAAAGTAGAGGAGGAAAGACAATTCCACAGCCCCCTCACTTGTCCTGATGAACATGGAGTATGTGGAATGACATAAGATGTTTCTAGAGAGAGGCAAGAGCTATTTTCTTTCCTCTGCTATGCATGTCATTGGAAAGAATATTGCAGTTTTGATCTGAGTGCTTCTGAGCTGAAAAAAGACCTCTTTGATGTTGGTATAGATGCAGGCAGGCATCCATGTATATCTACTTTATCAGGACAATCTGTCTTTCCTTCCTGTAATCTCAGTCGAGCAAACCACTCTTTCCAGTAATGGTGAGCAAGTGTTGAAGTTAGCTACGTGTATAGGTCTTGCTGAATTAAATGCTAAGCACACAATTAAATGCCTTTCTGACACTACATGTAAGCATTCCTCAGGCGACACCAAGGGGTGCAAAAGCTCCTGGAGCAAAATTGCAACTACAGAGCAGATTTCCTTGCTGCAAACAGCTTTGGGGAGTACTCTTTTCCTTTTATCCTCAAAACAAATCCATGCTGTTTATGTAGCTTTTCCAAGATAGAAGATTAGTTCTTGTATTCGCAATATAGCTAATAATGTTGTTAAGCAGTGGGCACAAGATTATATTTGAGGTAAAATTCAGGAGCTAGATTATATTGAGATGTTTGGGCAGGAAAGTAATTCTTTCATTTGGTAAAAAAATGAATAACTATAATCATAGATCTATCTCCTCTAAAATGGGGAAAAAACTAAAATTCTGCAAAGATCTCCCAGAAACAGCAAAGTGAAACCAACTTGCTACTCTACCCATGAACATAACTTATCTCAAGCTACAGGCTGGATGTCTTGTAGTATTTGCCTAGCCCCATAAATGTAATTGAACATCTCCATCACTGCAAAAAACTTATTAAATATCACTACTCTACCACTCTTGTTGCATATGAGAGTGACCATAATGCCTTTATTCTTTAAGAAAATTAATAAAACATGCTGTTTATTGAAGTGACATAGGGACAGACTGTCTCGGGCACTCAAGTGAAAAGATGACCAGCACAAGAAAAATAAACATCATATTAATGGTTTATTAACTCCCTTGAGAGTGCGTCACAAGCCACCGGTCAAAACTCCTCATTACTAATTCAGAATTTTTCTTGCAGTTGACTGAAAATATACAAATCCCAAAATACAGAAAAAACACTTACCTTTTTAATGTTCCATTGTTTGTACTTATTCTTTCTTTAAAGCATATCTAAGATCTCTTGTTTCAGATACATATTCTTATTGTATCATACCACACCAGCTACAAGGGTGTAGCTCACTTTCTTTATAATTGCAATTAGGCATAATGAAGCCATGGAATAGACTGCATAAGATTTGTGCACGATGTTTTTATGCTACTCATATTTATTTCTATATAAGACAAATATACATATGAGTATGATTTACCTAAATGCAGAATATTTGTCTGTACTCCTTTAAATAAGATGAGGCAATTTACAAGGATCATTTTACATGCATACAAAAAATCATATTTTATGAAAGGAAATAATTTATGTTCTTTTATCTAGAGCAGTTGGAGAGAATGCTTTACAATGCAGAGGAAAGGTGTGTTTTCCCCAGTTTTTAGAGGCAATTGGTATCTTAAATTAGATATCTGACCTTTAAAATTTTATTTCTTTTCCCCAGCTGCATCAGATGCACGCCACTCCCATAATTACGTTGCCCTGCAGACATCTTTTTTTTTCTTTTTGTCCTTGATCATTCACAGCTACAAATAACAACCAGAACAGTGCAAGTAACAAGTGGTGAAAAAAAATATGTATGCAGAATTTAGTGGGATTATGCTGGTGAATTTTATTTGATTTCTAAGCATCTTCAACATGGAGTGTTGCCTCCCTTTATTTTCTAGTCATACATGTGAGAGCTGTGTGGGAGGGTAAGAAGTACATGCCAATCCATACTTTTTCCTCATCTTCTTAATAATAATCAGGGAAGTATTACATGCACACTTCGCTATTGGAGTAGTTTGATGAGACCTAATTCACAGTCTAATAAAAAAATATCTTGATGTGTTACTTTGTTTTTTTCTTTTTTATATTCTCTGGAATTGGCATAGAAATATATCACCCAAAGTATATATGGGAAAATTCACCACAAAAAAAACCCTTTTTTTTCCCCTGTGGTGAAACCTTTTGGAATGCAGAACCATACAAATCTCTGCCTATTCACACTGCATTTGCTGAAACATCAATAAATAAAAACAGAATGCAAATAAGCTAAGAATCTCTTTAAGAAGAATAAAGGCAAAATATCTTTTCAGTCAGTAAAACATGAAATTACAGAAGGTATAGGAAAATAAAACTTCTTAAAGTACAGAGCTACTGGAAATGAAACAGCTTTTAGAACTCCTTTGAAGGCATACACTGAGGACAAATTCTTAAAGGCACCACAAGGCATCCGGAAGACACCAACAACAGAGCAAGAAAATCTCACTGCAATGAGTCTTAGCTTAACTGTCTGGGAGAAGGGATACTGTGCTTTGGAAGGACCATAGGGTTTGTGTTTCCCGACCCTAAGACAGCAAGCAGCTCTCCAGCATCACAAAACTATTTTCTCGGCACAACTTCCTCCTTGTGCTTTTACAGAGCTGGAGCCCAAGGTGGCAGTGTTACCTTCGGGGACTGCCCTGTGCATCCCAGAAGGGACAGCAGGGCCACCAGACAGCAATCGGCAACCTCCCACCAGCTGCTAGAGCTCAGGAGCCTCTTCAGGGAGTTGACTTATCCCACCGATAAAGCAAGAGGCACATTTTCTCAGAGAGAATTTTGGTCTCACTAAAAATTTTTCAGAAGCCACGCCCATTAGAAAACTCAGGATAGTTATCAGGCTGGGTACCATTTTGAACAAAGACTGGGGTGAGGGGGGATGGAGGGGGGGAGAAAGATAAAGCCCATTTTCTTAAAAGCAAGGTTGGCCCTGCATTTAAATAGAGCCATAATTTATTTTCTTAAAAATATATTGTTATCTTGTTTAACAAGCTTACGCACCGGACAAGTAGAATAAAAACACCTTTAAAGTCCGCTGTGAGATACAACAAGGTTACTTTTTATAAACAGGTACTTTCAAGTAAATCTGCCTGGTCCTGACATTGTTTGTCCATCAAGCTTTAGTAAACAATTCAGGCAATATGTTCTTGCTCTGTTTGAGTCAAGAGTTGCTTAAAATTATTTTCATAATCTGCAGAATCCTTTGTTTGTTTGTTTATGGTGCTCACAGTGTGGAAAGAGAGGAAAAGACTGGTCCATAAACCATCACAGCATATATCATCAGCTCTACTAAACAAGCCAAGACAGACCAGGCAAAATTCAAAAGATAGCTCAGCATCACAAGAAAGCCTGAAAGCAGAACTCAGGAGCTACTCTGTTTGACTGCCCTGAAATCATCATGGAAAACAGTCTGCTCTGGAAAGATAAAGGAAATTGTGTTACTTCTACTCAATGTTCATTCAGGTTAGCTGGGAAATGTATAAAATACCAATATGAAGAGCCCAGCACTAATGACAGCATCACTTTAACAAAATTCAACCACCTTTAGCATCTATACTTGAGCTTTTCTTACCAATATTGGAAAGGAGGAGGGGGAGTGGCCCACCTTCTGAGGGTTCCCATTTTCTGTGTTTGATATTCAGAGGTGCTAGACAACAAATACAGACTATAAACCTAATCTGTATGCAGCAATGCTTAGGCCACCTATGTTTCTACCTAAATTTATTAAAAAAAAAACCCCAAAAAACTGAGGGAACATGAAGTTTAAGAGGAGAGTTCTACAATATGCAATAAAAAGTTTGTTGATGAACCCAATTCATTTATAAAAAACGATTTTATAAAAGAATCAGATATAACAAAAGAGATCAGGACTGCTATTAGTAATAATTCTTTCATCACTGGCAGTCAATAGCAGTATTGACAAATAAACAAGATTTTAAATTAAAATCTAGGTTTTTCTTGGAGATGTGAAAGGTATTTGTCTCTAAAGCATTTGTTAAAAACAAATTAATATACCAGGTGAAAGTATAATTCTGAAATCTCTCATTTTTAATTTTAGTTTTTAGTGCCTATTTTAAGCTACTAATAAGTTTCTACCATATGAGAAAAATCAGAGCAAATGCAGCACACCTGCAGTCTGTATTCTACAAGGGAGGAATATCTGGAAACACTTTATTATCTAAATAAGTTCTCCATTAGCTCAGAGAATTGAGCTATTTAAAACTAGGAAAACAGACTTCAGAAGTAAAAAACTGATTTTTTTTTTTTGCTTGTAGTGAAAATGCGTAAGACTTATAATTATATAAATAATTACTATAAAATTGCTTTTGGTTTTTGTATTACTTATGACACTAATAACATTTTATCTTTTCCCTCTGAAATCCTCAATTTTTTTGTATTTCTTTAATCTACTAAGAAGGTCTTGTTTTTTAATTGAATTAGGTCTGTAAATACCACTTTCTGTCACTTCAGTAAAGAACCCACTAAATAAAAAATAGAAACAAAGCAATTATATTAGTATGATTTTCACACAGAAAGGAGCTAAGAGTAGCTACTAGTAGGAGAGGAATTTGTATCTTTTTTGTCATTTTTTTAAGTATATATTCTTGCCGTATCGACAGCATTTTGCAATTTTTTAAAAATAGCTCTGTTAGTACTAGAGAAATGTTAAAAGGTGTAGAAAACCTATTATTTTCTTCTAATGTTTTTTCCTGTGTGTTTGTTTGTTTGGTATTTTTTGTTCTTTACAGGTTATTTTGTTGTTGTTGTTGTGAGGGGTTTTTTAAGAAATCAGGTGCTTTTAGCAAACGCCTCCTGTTATTTTTGAAAATTGGAAATAAATGTCAAAATATTCAATAAGCGCAGTTGCAACACGATTCTAAGGCCAATTCTGCTTCACGTATCCAAAAAACAAACTCTAGGAGTAAGTCCACGACATTTGAATTTGATCCTCAATGCTGCAAAGCCTTTGCACACTCCTACACCCATCAACACGGGAGCAACATTTGTACTGCCAGCACAGATAGACCAGATGGTGACAAGGAAGGTGCATCAGCTGCACATGAGCCAAAGGCTGACACACGGCATTTCTTTCAGGTGTTTTCAACAGTGACAGACCAAAGAAGAGCTAATATTCCAGAGCCCTAGACACACATAAAATTGATGGAGAAAAGGATAATTGCAACGAAATTGTTATCAGCAAAATATGAGTTCCAGCTTGAAAAGGCACAGACATTGTCTGCATTCAGCAGGTCACACACTAATGAGATTGCCTCTACTGCTGCAGTTGATAGGGGAGCAGAACAGTTCTCTAATTAGGTTTACTGACTAGGGGCCTTGACCGTCCTCTCAGCAGCAGCAAGTTGGGAATGCCACAACCTTCTGCATTGAAAGGAAGTGAGATATCTGCCTTACTCACCACGTAACCACAACAATTATAAGTCGGGAGTATCGCCAGCACTTCATCCATTCATTCATGAAGGATAATTACTTCACTCTGTCACTTTTACAAGCCTTGAAGTTACTGAAGACAAGCCTTAGGCAAGTCACATGTATATCACTGACAACAGTAACCTGCTTGATAATATTTACTCAACTTTTCTCTTGCTTTTTTTCCAAGTCCTTGCTAGGTGTCATAATGAATTTATACTTAAGCAAAACTGCTTCCTATTGCAACATATGTACTGATAAAATATATTTAGAGAGCCTGTAGTGTCCATGCCTTATTCAGCCTCTTCAAGAACATAAAAAATCAAATGGACAATGACTAGACTACTTTATCTGAAAATCATGTTTGCAGTTGCAAACCATATCAACCCTATATCCTGTGACCATATTGACACTTACTAGTACTTGAACTCGGGTAGAAATTCTGATATTCAGATGGTTCTGTGCAAGCAGCAGTATCCACCAGACAGGACCTGTTTGGCAATCAATCCTTTGGCCTCTCTTTCAAAGGGCACAGCATGACACTTATGCTAACAACTGGTTAAAGCTACCCAAACTGGCTCTGTTAAGTCTTTGTTATTATATAATCATGCTGACAGGAGCTTGTGGTTTACACTGAACTTCATACAAACAACAGGAATGGCAGAACAGCATATCAATGTTACTTTTTTTTTTACAAAAAAATGTATTTCAATAGTATGTACTTTTGTCAAAAAACAGGTATTTGGTTTGAAAATTTCCTCACTGGTTTCTGCATTAAGTGCAGAGAGCTGTCAGAGAGCACAGCCTGGTACATGGAAATCTAAGCAATGAATTTCTGGGGAATCAGCACCTTCAACTTTGGTCTTTGCTAATGTGATAGTGGTATTTTGACAATGCTCTTTTAATATGACCAAATATGTGTAAACACATGATTTTATATAAAACATATGGAAACTGGAATGGTACTGATTTATATCTATAGTCCTGAAAAAGCAAATTTTGTTGGTCTCTCACCTGCAAGGTACCAAAAAGCAGTCATGTAAAACCACACTGGATAATAAATCCATGTATAATGTCATCAGTGTCAGGAGAAGATGAAAGCACTGCTGCTCAAGTTTACTAAATAATTACATGTTATTAAACTGCTTCAGGACACCAGTTCTCCTTACAAGTTTTTGAGGGATCCTCCTAAGTGCCCTACTCTGTCTTATGCTAGAATTGTTAAAAATGCCTCTCCAGATTAAATCCTAAATATTTATTAGTGAAAAAATTAATTCACAATGAGATTAAAACAGATTGAGAACTGTGTCAATCAGTTTCAAGAACAGTTTTGCTGGCATAGAAAATAGACAAGGGCACACCCAGTCTTTTTGAAGCTTGTGATGCAAGCAAGAGCATAAAGCTTAGATCCTAATTTTATTTTACAGAAGCCATGGTAGTATTTTTTTTAAATTATCAAGAACATTATGTCATAATAGCTAATGAAAAAATAAGCATCCAAACCTGACATTTAAAAAGAAATGAAAAGCAATACCAATTAATTTTTTAATTAAATTGGTCATGTATGACTTCATCGCAACCAAGAGATTAATTTCACTCCTAGGGATTACCTGAAATGAATTTTTCAATTAACGGTCACTAGCTGAATAAACCCCTGAGGAGACCTTAGTCTGTGTTACGCTATACTACAAAAATAAACTTGACAAACACAAAAAGAAAAAACAGAAAGACAAAAACCCTTCTTGGTTTATCAAAGGAAACCTATTGTCTGTGAAAGCCTTTTATTTACTAATTGTAATTTAAAAACTACTGTACAGTCTCTTCAATAAAGATAATTATCTGTAATGTGGCTACTTCCAAAGTACTTGCATTTTTTTATTATTTTTTTTTTAAATAGGCTCCTTTCAAGTTTCAGTTCAAATCTGAAAAGAAAGGACTTCTGTTGCCACACATCTCTCATAAGAGCATCAAATTAGCATCAAAGGCTTACAGAAGGGGCACTGGAAGATGTGAACCCAATTGAACAGCTGTGGTTGCTCTGCAAAACCCTGTAGCATACACTGAATATGGAGATGGCCCAAGTGTCTATGCCCTCTCAAGCACCTCTTGTAACTTCCACTCAGGTTCCTTGAAGAGGAAGACTGCTATATATTCCCTGCAAGCACTGAGATCCATCTAAGTGTTATAGCGTGGTCTCCCAAGCATCCTCCTACAACTTGTAAATATTTTTATTGTCAGCTGGGCTCAGAAATTAGTTTGTTTTTAAATCAGGTGTTCTCCTTAAGTAGGCAGCTCTAAATCCAGATGCAAATGGGAAAGGTAGCCAGAAAAAAACCGTGACAGCATACTGCTAGAAGAAGAGTTCATACATTTTCATGACCTCAATGCTAATGACTTGCCACTTTCCTCCTTTGCAGCCTCAGGTTCACCAAGCCTTAGATTTCAGATTTAACATTCTTCAGAATATGTGTTGTTTGGGGTGTCATTATAGCTACCTCACTTAAAAACCAAAATAAAAACCAAGATTAGTCCTTAAACACAATTTTGAGAATGTAATTCTCTGGATTGCATGAACAATGCTTTTTGAACCTTCCACAAAGAGCAAGCATCCAGTTCCTTGCTCACCCATCACCTCCCCATCACATTCTCTGAATTTTCCTGCCTGTTTCCATTCACCTGATCTCCTCATTCCACTGCTAACCAGCCAGTGGACCATTTACAACAGATAGTTCAGAAATGCTTAGAATTAATTGTATGTAGGGTCTCTTCAGTCATCCTCATGGATAACACGGAGTACCTCATCTAAGAACAGGAGAAAAATAATGTACTATTGAAAAAATTACAAAGAAACACTCCATTTTAAATTGCTGAAAGTTATAAATGTTCTTGACAGACATTAAGATAGTTTCTAATAATTTTCATTAAAAATAACTCCCTTTTTGAAAGGCAGTGTTACTATTTCCTGAAGATGATCTAAATCCACTGACTATACTGACTGTTCAGAACAGCCCACAAAAAACAGTCATGGTCTTTACTGTGCCTTTCATGGAAGAATCTTGTTTATCCCATTTGTAATAAAAAAGTCTATGTTGTGAAAAAAACAATCCTCATAAAAATTCTGTAAGTGTGAAGGATTTACTAGATGTTGTTAAGAGAATTTAATAGGAAGAGAGTGATATACCATTAAGAGTATTGGAAACAAAATATGTCCACATTTACTTTATGTTACATATATATTTGATAAGATACAGAGCTAAATATTGATTTGAAATCACAACATTAAATAAAACCACTTATAAATACTCGTCTTTTCAAAGAGCATGTGAAGCAGAGGAAATGCTATTTTTCTGTGAAAGATATTATTAAAAGGATATAAATCAAGTATAAACCCCAGTTGAGGCTATAAATTTGTAAGTGGCATCACCCTTATTAGTTAATCAAACAGTTGTACAGATGTGATTTTCCACATTAAAAAAAAATGTTTTTTCATTTAATGTGTGTGTCTCTAAGATAAATTTGGTAACAATTAGTGAAAATTATTACAGTCTTGATAAGCAGAATACTTAGGTATTCAGACACCATTTATTATGTCTTTAAGTTTTAAAATATTTTAAGTTTCACTAAGCAATTGAGGCTTAAGTATATTCTAATTATATTACTAGTTCTGGGCCCCAAATACCAAGCTTCAAATTCTTAATCACACAGGTCATGTAGAAAACCTCCTGTCAAGTTTTCTGTATGCTATAAATCATTTTCCAAATATTTTTTAGTCGAGTGCAATACTTTTCAAGAGCTTTCACATTGCATATACATATACAGCATTTAGTAGAAAATGTACTCTTTAAAACTTATCAATTAATTGTCAGTTTTTGAATGTCAAAACTTTTATTCCCTGATGTCAATTTCAATAATTAAAAATAAATAAAAGCCCTGTCAAGTGCATATCCTTAGGAGACATTCTTGTCAACCAACTCTACAAAATTTGCATTAACTACAATACAGGAAATTCTGACATTGCTTACAAAGCTTACTTCCTTCCCCTCCCAGCTTTTCAACTTTGATATACTTTCAACAACTCCTTGAGCGACTGACTGTGAACTGTTTCCAGTCAAGATTTTAGTTATAAGGTCAACACATTTCAGAAGGGCACCCAGCCAGCAGCAAAGGGTGACATTATCTTTGTATGAATAGTGGGCTCCCCTTTAACTTCACTGGTAACCATTGATTTATCCTGAATATACATCTGTGATCTGCTAACTTTAACAAATTAAACTCCTAAGAAGCCAATAAATTGCAATAAATTCCTTGCCTTTTCTTTGTTAAAAATGATGAGTACAGACCATCTGTATCAGCAGTCACGTACATATGTGAGACTACACATGTAAATGTACATTCCTGGCTTAAACATGCCATGTGCGTTTGAGTTCCAGTAATATCATGGGGTTTGTGCAACAAATTACCAAAGAGACAAGTATCTGTTCTTAATTGTCTTCAGGACCCTGCTTGGGCAGAGAGGGTGGACCAGACAACCCACAGTGATCCCTTCCAACCTGACCCATTCTGTGATTCAGAGAAGTGATAATTTGAACAGCTACCTGGGACTATGAGGCTTTTTAATCCTTTAAACAGTGACATGCTTTCACTGCAAATCCTGACAGCACGAGATTTTAAAGCACTTGCTGCAAGTTCTAGTTCATGCATTAAAGAAAACAAAACCTTTCCTACATAATTGAAAGTTTGTGTTTAAGGATTTGTAAGCAAAATTGGCCTTTTTGTCTGAAAGACAAGTAACGTTGGGGGGATTGTCCTCACTAAATGGTGTTACCAGTAGTGGTTAGAAGAGATGAGTAAGCGCACACAGGAGCAGAAGTACCATAATGGTACCATGAGAAAGAGCAAGAGGAGTGGGGTAAGTTCTGTTTGGCCGTACGTATTAGAAGTATGACAGCAGCAGTAATGAGTCCTTTGCTTCCAAACAGAACTACCCGGAAAGGCAAATTTATCAACTACAGTAAAGCAGAAATCTCTCTCTGGAACTGAAGGGTTCAGCCTAATGTAATAATACACAGAACAGCAAACCATGAAGTCTGGAGTCTGACTCCACTGCTATGCTATTCAAAAAAACTTGAGTATACAGTCCCATAGTATGAATCAAATTCCAAAAGACAGCTATATTGTAAAAGGAAGTACATTTCTTTTATCCCTAGTAAACTTAAACACTTATTATCTCAATGAATAGACTAACATGCTTCTTAGAGAAAGACATACAGCATTTCTGTAACTCCAAAGAACCTGCTAAAAATAGTTTACAATAATGTAATAAAGGACTGCAATATCATGCAGATGCACAAATGCAAAATAAAATTGCATAATCTACCTTAATTCCACCTCTACATGATTAGCTTCATATTCATGGTATCATCTCTTTAACCCAGTTTTACTGCATTTGATATTGCCCCTCAGGACTCAGGACTGAGCAAAGAGTGAATGCTATGGGCACAGCACATTGGGACTGAGCAGGCAGACTGTAAGCAGAGATATATCTTCCATTTCAGCTAGAAGACTACTCCTGTAAATGCTGATGCATTTACTAAAACTTGTCACAAGTGTGAAAACTACAAACAGGCACAGGGTTAGAGCCTAAATAGCTATGACATGGTTTAGGGACATGGTTTGGTGGTGGACTTGGCAGTGCTGGGTTAATAGTTGGATTTATGAACTTTGAGGTCCCATTCAACCTGAGCAATTCTATGGCACAGAGGAGAAAATTTAAAGAGGGGATTTTTAAACACATGTTTTTATTTTTATTTTTTCCCTATTTCACCAGAGAAAAGCATGCACAGATCAAAAAATGTACCACAAAATCAGGGAAGTCTGAGCCAGGCAAAATTTCAACCCAGGTATATTTTTGATTCCATAGTCACAGGTTTGTTCTCTTGAGGTGCAAACTCTAATTAAAGCTTAGGATAAATCCATTACAGCACTGTATCCAAGAGCATATTCAGCATTGGCAAGCTAACTTGAAATGGGTACACCTCTAGAGATATCTCAGATCTCAAAGAAATAACTGTGAAAAAGTCATTATCTTTCCCATAAAGACAGATTTTATTTTTTTAGTGTTGTGATGCAGTATAGAACATTTCAAAAATTAAAACAGCTATTCAACCATCATTTTAAATCTCACTAAATATCAAATTGCTTCATCTTTAATTGGATGCCTACACCACAGCATAGCCTTTTAACACTGAAAACAGCCCTGACTTAGCCTGCAACTCAGCTGTCTGTGCTGTACATGATGAATCACTCCCTATTTTGAGCAGCTTTCCACACATTGAAACTTGCATTCATAAATTCACATTAGGCAGCTAATGGGACAGAATCGGGGTTGCTATGACAACAGTGTGATGTGCCCTATCACTTAAGTGAGAAAACGAACACTAGTAATTATCACCAAAAAAATGGTATTTTTGTCTTTTGTATACAGTATCTTTTCAATGTTTTACTTCAGCTAATGAATGGATTTGAGATTTGCTCCAAAGGTAGAATAAAAACCAGCCAATGTATTACCTGAGCTCATACTAAAAGTGAGTCAGAATACATCACCAAGCAAAGCTCATAGGACTTATGTATTTGCAAACAATGATGACAAGATTATAATGACATTAGGAAACTACAGGTCTGAGTTCAACAGGAAGAGGCATCAGATTAAATTCACAGGGTGAAGAAATACTGTGTCAATTATGCTTTCAGTCTGAAATCAAGATTACCTTCAAGCCATGAAGCCCAAATAGTCATAAAGAACATACAGTACTGAGTTTTCTCATTAGGGTTGCAACCGATATTCTTTATTGCAGAAAAATACAGTCAAGAACTCTGTGTGCACTTGCTTTCTCTTCTGAGAAGGTCAGACTGCCCTATTGACATCTCCTGTTCTTAAAAGGACAGATGCAAGCAGAATACATCTGGACTGATATTCAAAAATTAAATACTGCTAAAATTACAGTTTTATGATCTATCTTATGTTTCTTTTTTATTTATTCCATGCATAATTTAGAATTTGCAATACTTATTTTAATATGCTAAGAGAAATGACATGCATATGTTCACATTTAAAATCTCTGCCTCCCACTATTGATCTGACTCCCCTTTAACCTCCAGGAGTCTGAAGACATGTTCTTTTATCCACTTAGCAGTAGATAATTTGAAACTGTCCCTATTTTCATGTCTGTTGAGTACAGCAGCTCCCATTTTTATCTTAAATAGCCTGAAAGAAGACCCTCATTCTCTGAAATTGTCAGCGACCAGTATGTCTTAGAGTTTAAATAAGCATAGCAGTGTAACCTGCCTTCTGTCTGGCAGAAAATTCAGGTATGGTTATTCAAAGAATTTTTAAAGGACATCAAAGTACTCAAAACTGAAACATATAGCATATTTTTAAAGTTCAGAATCTACATGATACTATGATAAACTTCCTTATTCCTATAAGTTTAAGGATGGTAATAGAGGCACAAATCCAAAGATGGATATTTAGATTTGAGACTTAGTGAAGTCCTGACCTAACTTCATAGTCACTGCTACGCCAAAAGGTCGATCTACCTCTTACAGGTGTGAAAGACCATAAAGTGTACATGGAATTGTTCTTCCACCTTTACAGTCTCCCAGACTCTTAAGAGTCCTAAAAGGCTGAATTAAGAACTCGTGTCCCACAGTGAAATCAGCATTCCATAAAATATAGATAAAAATCAAGAGAGCCTGAAGAAACAAGGAAAATGTTTAAGTGACACACAAAACAAAAAGGAACAAGAGAGAGTGATGCTACCCCAGAATGAGTAACTCTGCTATGTCCACCACTGTAAAATAACCATTAGAAAGTGATTCATTGGTGATTTTAGTGCACTCTATTTTTTATATTTTTATAAAATAATAAGTTTCAAGGTAGCATAAGGTGAATATACCGGTAAGTGTGAGGTGAAGGAAAGTTATAAATCTTGAGTCTGGAGAAAAACGAAAGAAATCAAAACCATACAAACCAGGTAGTCAGAGATTAACACGTTTCCCAACTTTTCACAATATCCAGTTTACTGAACATTCCTATCAAGCTTAATTTTGTATATATATGTCTCTATACTCAGTGGTGATTTTCCATTTAACAACCAGGACTTGTTGGCTTATTAAAGAGAGCTTAAGAACAGGTTCAGCTGTTCTTTTTTTTTTTCCCCCCCTCACCCAAAATTCTTATCTTCATGCTTGCAGGAAGTATTTTTCTTCAGATTTTTAAGCAAAGTAACGTAATTTGCAGTTCTAAGCCCAGCTGGGACGTTAAGGAGATTTAAGGACTACATTTCAGATCAGTAATCTCTCCTATGTGACCTTATGATCAGTGGCATTTTCTAGCCTAGGCTGTAATTCCCATGATGTCAGTAGAGGCATAGATTTTGGCTCTAAGCACTCTTCATTATGGACTTTTTCCTCAGGCAAATTATAGTAGTTGGTTGCTATTCTTCTGTGTATTTTATGATAAAACCACAGCCACTCAGAAAGACAGATGATAGGAATTGAATTCTGATGTAGAACATAAGCAACATTTGTTAGATAAGAAAGAAATAAAATAAAGTTGTGGAGTCCCCTGTTTCTACCTGAATGTAATCATCCTTCAGTGTAGAGCTGTATGCTATACTTCATTCCATTCATAAAACTAAAGATAGCTTTATCTCAGTACTTTAATGAAAAATGGCAGAACTATTATATTCTCATCTTTCAGAGAGGTAACATTCCCATTTACTGCTCTGAAACCAGTGGTCTTAAATAAGCTACTGATTTATATAGTCTTCAATCTTTCCTCACTCCAACACATGATCAGTGCTGGAGCACAGAACAGAAGGGTTTTTTTTCTCTACAAATTTAAGTTTTTCTCACATAAATGGCTTTACTAAATCACAGAACAAGTCCAAATATTTACCAGAGTTTCACCAAAAGGACAGTTACACACACATGATTTATAAAATCCCTCTTCATAGTGACCTTCCAAAACTTACTCCCAAACCAAACAGCCCAGCTGGGAGGTATCTTCTATTACACTTTTGAGAAATTATTGTACAGCTGTTATCTATCAAATCCTGACAAACTGCATAAAATAAATTATCTAATCACTTACTTTCAGAGAAAAACCACTGATAGCAATCTTATGGTTAAACACAGATGTACATTTATTTGCACAGGAAAAGGTTTTTATACTGCATTTTTGCTGCTCATAAATTGTGAGCAGACAATTTAAGAACTTACTTTCTTCATTAAGTATTTTATTTAAAAAGGGAAAACTTCCATTTAAAGAACACAGTTGGCTTGGAAATGATGGTATAGTTATAAATAAAAATTATTAATCAACTGTCACTTGAGAGTATTCTGACCAAATTTACTGTCAGTGTCACAGATAATTTTTTGTGTGTTTTATTTCTTTGAACAGGAATTGCACTGAGAATGCAAAAACAATAATGAACAATAGTTAGGACTTCATTTGCAGTAGGAAGGGAGAGAAAGAGGGTGTCTGAAAACAGATTAGTGTCTGTGTAATCTCAAAATTTCCTTTTTCACATAGCCACTGATGCTTGTAACAATTCAGTGTGAATTTACAGCTTTGAAGTAGCAGGGTTTACATCAAACCAGGTCTGTCCTTCCATAACAAGCCTAAATCAAATGGACTCCACATTGTCTTCTCATGTTCATTTAAAACAAAAAAAAAAAGTCTAATCCAAAGTGCTGTCTTTAGATGTTCTCAGACTATACAGGTGAAAATAGATTAATAATTGATATTTTCTTCAATTTCTTCATATCTGGATCAAATATTTTAAGTTTATTAACTGTTCTGATCTTCGAAAAAAGCACCTGTTTTGTTTTGCTTTTTTTTTATTTCACCTCAACTGGGCTTGAATCAGGGTGGACTTAACCATCTGTCTGAAAACAAGGTATTTGCAATCAAAACCAAAGAACATTAAATCCCCACTTTCTCCGCAGTTCCTAAAACTAGGACACACTGACAAGTGTCCAGACCCTCCCCCATAATTTCTTCTGGGCTAACAGAAGTTCTCACCTCTAAAGATTATATAAAAGTGTCTATTTAAAAGCCAAAAGCGGAGAGGGTTGTAGAGGAAGTACCGTCATTTAGGGACAACTGGGTTTTGATCTTTAGGGTAGTGTAGTGCAAAACGTATTTGGGCTAACAAGTTATTTTGTACTCAAATGGGCTTAAAAGTTAGCAGAAACATACTCGACCCTTGGCAGAATTTTCTCTCCCTTGGCAGAAACTGGTACAGGGAACAAGCATATATTCTTTTCTATGCAAATTTTGTTGAATTTACCCCTCTGAGATTGTTTTTCTGAAGTTTAAGCCATTAAGCAATATTGAGCAGTATGGACAATTTTTAAATCCACAGTTAGGATTGTGACAGCAACCAAGTTTACACCAATGCAATCACTTCTGAAAATGCCATTTTCATATGATATTATGTCTTAAATATTGGAAAAAGCCAAGGAACTCACTAAATGAACAACACTAAAAGCACTTTCACATTTTACATAATAATCATCTACAGTTCTGTGCCAAATACATGTTGCCTTGCCACATTATATGTGTGCAACAGACACAGTTGACATCTTTACACACCCACATGTACTTTCACTTACATAACAAACAAACTCTCAGTGAGTTTAAGAGTATTTACCATAGCTACAAGTAGAGATATGTGCATAGATCAGGTATATGCCCAAAATATCCTTATATTCAAGCAAGTGCATGTGATGAAAATTAAATCTCTTTAAATGCTAAAAAACATTAACTGTTATCAGTAGAGAGACTGAAGGGCAAAAGGTGTTCTGTGAGAGTGAATGAAAATACAGGGGGAAAAAAAGGCAACAAAAACTTCTTATTCTTTCTCCTTGATATTATCTTAACATGCAAATAAAAATGTAACAAGAGTTGAAGCTGACACAGGCACACAACTTTAAAAATTTCTACTAAATACCGTATTTCATAGAGCATAAACAGTATGATGCACATAACAGAAGCAAAATGGTAACTTTTCTAGTGTAGAAGCAAGTAGCTGCATTAATGCCCTGCATCCCAGAGGCTCCCTGAAAATTTTGAGACTGTCTTACCATACCTGCATTTCACTTTCATAATCCAAGACAAGAGGTATGAGGTGAGGGGGGGGTAAAGCCTCATGAGATCAAGAAGTAATCAGCAAAAGCTATTTAAGCTCTTACAGTTTCTCAGTTGTACACCACACACAGAAGAAGATAAATGCAGGAACAAGCTGAAGAGAGTTAAATTTCCAGCCTTTCCTTATACTCAGTGAGGGAGGTTATTTGTTTGAGGGATGTGATCCTGCTCTGTAAGAATACCTAAAACCCACACATGCTATGCATTTGGTTCTTGTCGAGGAGACTCTTGTATGAAAACACGGGGTCATTTCAAAATGAGACTAACTGTATTTAAGCAGAAAAGTAAATATTAGGTACAAATAGCACAGTACCTCACTTGCAAAAAAGATTAAGATGCTGCTTGCCTAAAAATGCTGCCTTTGAAACAGTAAGCACACTAATACTGTCAAAACATATAACATTATTATTCACATACACACACCCCCCACTGGGATTAAACAATTCCTCGCTTGAAAAAGTTGTTCCTGAATGTATACAGAAGAGAGGGCCTTTCAGCCCTGTTTCAGGGAGATTTAAGAGCAAAAGGCTGAGCAAGGGACAATAAAGTTGGGGGGGAGGGGTGGGCACAGAGAGGAACAGAACTGACTACATAGGCTGAGATCCCTGAATCCTTGAGTCCAAATGTAATGCAAGATCAATGCCTCCCTCTCAAGCAAACTGCTGTAAGAGGAGAGGCAAAAAGAAAGAACACCTTAGATTTCCTGCCTTCAGCTGGCATAGGGATCTGTCCTGAAGCTCTCACTCAGCATCGTCTGCCTTGCTGCTGGAGCACACACGGGAGCAGCACTACCACATCTTCCTGAAATTGAACCTTTGCACTAAAAATCTTCCTTGTCCCTTTCACAGAATTCCCAGATTAATAATAATGGAAATGCTGCATTTCTGCACTGTCCATGTCTGACTTAGCCCAGAGGATCCTCAGCCCAGTCTAGGGAGCTTGTTCAAGGCATTTTTGCAACTGCCTCTGCCTTACTGTTTCTTCTGGAATCTGAAAAGGTGAGGCACTCAGAAGTGTTATAGCAGCCTTGGGCTGGTGGGGAGGAAAACCAGAGAGAATTTAGTCAGCCCTAAATTTTTGGGCACAATCTAGAGTGCCCCAGAACTGACATGGGCAACTTGGCAGTTCATAGTCTTGACAGCAAACCAAAATACATTGATACCGAGTGGTTATCAGAAGACAGATGCACTTTTGAGACAGTGTTGAGTGCTTTCATCTCCCACCACTGCCTACCCCTCCTGTCCCATGGATAACCATCCTGCTTCCTGGGGCAGCAGAGCACAGCTCATGGGCTCCCACTGGGCTGGCTGGTGCCCAGCACAGCCGGCAGTGGCACAGCCTCTGTGGAGAGCTGACACTGACTGGGAAGGCAGCAGCTGGCCTGCGACATGCCATTAGTGACAGGCTGTTCTTGCTGTGCCTTCTGCTCCTGCTGCCTCTTCGACACACAGCCACAGCTGCACCTTGGGCTGTCTGCACAAACAGCCATCCTGTCTGCATACCACACTGCTTCATGCTGCCACTTCCCCTAATCACTGTGCTTCCTTAGGCTCTACCAAACTCATAGCCCCTCCGCACTACACGGGGGTGTCAACATATGACTCAGATACACAAGATGAATGAAACAAGTTCTATAAGTATATTCTCAATATAGCAGAACCCGTTGCATTGACACAGTCTACTATGAGGGAGATTTATTTCACAGGTAGATCACATAGAAAAACTTGGAAAGCTAAAACATAAGCCATTCATATCATGCAAACCTAGGCAAGCATCTTTAATACCCTTTAGTGTCCTCAATGAAGCCCATGCTTTCTTACTCTGTAGAAGTGAGGATTCTGGAGAACAACAGTGTAATTTCAGAGAATCAGATCTAGTTAAAAAGAAAAAGGGGAGTGCTTACATGAAAATATCCCAAAGTTAATGGAACATTAATCGGTTAAGAAATCTGGTCCTTATGCAGGAACAATAAAAGCTTTTCATTCAACTTTAAAATGTGCTCATACCATTAGAGGCAGTTACATCAGTAGTTACAAAACATCACCCTGCAATTCAGGCACTATATACTTCTCCATATGGCAGTAAGATATGACCTCTTATCTCAGAAGTCTAAAGAAATTTATACTTTTTAAAAAAAAATGTAACATCCCACATTCCCATATCATTAAAAATATATTCATTGTCTTTATCCTCAGACTACTTGATGCTAACTATTATTATCAATAAATTTGTTTACAAGACTGTTTGTGGAAGGCTATAATGGAAAAACCCCAGTACTTGTGAAACACTTGTTAAAAATTTCTTCAGAAAGCAGTTGAGTTTGAGAATTCCTACACAGTCCTAGCATAATTCTAATAACATTTTTTTAAATCTAATAGAAATACATTAATTTTTTTTACATACATAATTCACTTAAAACACAGAAACATCATGAACCACTGGAAAAAATTCCAACATAGCACTCAAATAAAATCACAATTAAACCTTTTCTAACTAAAGGTAATTGCTTTGCAACAACTGAAATTAAATCCTTTTAAGTTATTTGCATTTTTAAAAAAATCAATAAAAGCCTTGGGAAATAGAGCACAAAAAGTAGTACAGGAGATAAAGTGATCCTTTCATGTTCTGATTAAGGGTTTATGGATAATGAGGTATTTGTAAGGCAAATACAACAGCAATCCAGAGAAAAACAAAAATACTCATAATTTTAAAAATGTGGAAATAGTAAAAAAAATTGGTTTTGATTGCTGGTGTTCTTTGTTTAGTTTTTTAATAAACCAGAGATTTTAGAGTTTTACATAGAGACAGAATAGTATATTATGTGAATATCTGAAAATTCTTTCCTCAAGCTACAAACTCCAGACATACATTATAAAGGACATATTTGGTCTCCCTGAGCCTTGGGGACAGCAATCAGTCTGTCAATGGCAAATAGGAATGACTTGATAAATATAAAATATCTATCAGTTGAAAGATTTATTTTCACTGCTTGGAAAATACTTGTCAATAATAATCCATTTCAGTCTCTCCTGCTGAAGAATACAAAACTAATTCGATTAACCAACAAACTAATTACTTGGACATCAATGCTTAATAAAGATTTTATTACAGAACTGGGTCGTATCTGTAGGTTTTACTACTCAGAGAGGTAAATTAAGTTACAATGCATCTTTTCTCTACACCAAGCCATGGTCCAAAGAATTGTTACAATAAGGCTTGCATAGCTGTGAATTTCTCATCCAGAAAAAAATAAAAAAAAATTAAAAAAAAAAAAAAAAAAAAGACAGTCTAAATACCCAAAATGTCAGTAACAAGGAACAAAACATGTTTTTGCAACAACATGCACATGTGGGTAAGCATCGGGGACAAAGAAAAGGTTCTAGTGAATTTGAATGGCTAAAAGCCAGACCTGAACTTTTCACTTTGATATTGACACTACTTCTAGAAAGAGGACTCATACCAAAAAAAAAAAAAAAAAAAAAGAACTGCACTGAATTTATTTTGGATTTTTGTCTATGGCAGGATGCACTTTATCAAACCAATGACATAAGATTGGAGCTAACGTGAGAAAAACTCCCAGTTGGATAACATCATCTGGGTCAAAATAGTGCTGCCACAAAACAGCACAATGAGAATATGAATACTATCACCACATGTGTCTCTGGAATAACACAGGGAGAAAAATAACACAAGTTTAAAGGTTGTTGTCTGCGAGACTGGAAAGCTGGAATTGAGGTCAATATTACAGAAATATCTGGCAGATTGCACTGTATTTCTTCTTTGATTATCTTAATATTGTACTGTAGAGAACACAACCACTTCGGCTTTCACACCAAAAGCTTTCCTAGGGAAAGTCAGAATTACTTCAATGCAAGTAAAAAATAATCTCAATAGTTAATTTATAGTTAACTTAATTTTAAGATTTTTTGAAACAATAGTAATTTTCTTGTGAATGTGTTCAGCAACAGCAGCACTACCCAGGAATGTGAAAAGCATGATTTATACATTCTGCAGAAAAATATATGGGAGGCAACTGAAAGCAACATGACAAGAAATAATCAATTTGTACTCTCAGTGCTGATGTCTGGACAAGGCCACAAGGTACTATATTGTCATGTGTCTAGAAATTATAAAAATTACTTATGATGAATTGAGGAAAACTTCAGGCACAGATTCCATGGCAATACACTGAGGAAGTACTTGTGTTCATCAAACAGCTGATGAATGAAGCACTGTGGCAAGGAATTTCATTTATCCAGGTAAGAAGTATGTGGGTTTGTCTTTTGGTTGTAATTTAGACAGTCTGATCATATCCCTTCCAAATTACCGGTGTTTATGCCTCTCAACTGTCAACACCAAGACAAAGATGTAACTCTTAAAACTGACTGCTCCTACACATTGCATTCTCTTATACTGGTGCTCTGCTTCTGCACAGAAGTTCCCTGTCCCCTTTATTACCCAGCTCCACTATGCACTGTTGTAATGCACAGCAATGCACAGCTAGCTTCTCACAGACAAATTTCTGTTCCTCATCACTGATAGATGGCACTCCTGTGCTCACATTACCTATCCACAAGTGCATTTGATGGGACCCTGCCCTTGCCAAGGGAGGCAATGCTTTAAGCTGGACAAGGGGTAGGAGAGAGTTTAGAGAGGGCTGCATGAGAACACTGATTTTTTTCAGCCATGACTGTATATGAGATCAACATTCCCAAGATACTTCACAAAGAGCTGGATCTTGTTTTCTGTGGCATCACTTGTCTTCTCTTATGGCAATCTTCATTTAGCATTCTTTTGCGATGAGACTGAACACGCCTCTTAGTATCTGAGACTGACTTCCTTAGCTCTCTGTGTTCATCTTCTCTGCAATCACTACATCCTGTTCTTTGTCCCCAACTCGTAGAGCTCCAGTCAGGAAATACATGCATATATATACACATACAAACACATATTAGTTTCCTTCTTCCTTAGGGATGACACTAATACATTGTCATGACTCTGGAAAAGGCCCTAGGGGAAGCTCTTGTCAGATCAAATTATAGTGATCAAAGTTATTAAAAAAGTAAAATAAAACAGAAGTCCCAACCAAAGAGGAAAAGCCCCTTCTATACAGAGGAAGCCCATGGAATAGTTAGTGAGCTGAGGGAAAAGCCTCTGTTCAGAGTCACTTCTTCTGATGTCACATACAGAGCCCTTCTGTGTTTGTTTCTCATTTTGCCTGTCTGGCAACAGGACTGAGAAGGACCCTTGAGAGGCAATGGGCACTTCATTCTGTTCTGAGGATATATATGGCTATTGTTGCCCCTGTCTCTAGACAGAAAATACTTAAGGAGGGAACATGTTGTAGATTTTTGATGGGAGTGGTTTTGATGTGTTTTTTTTTTTTTTCTCTTTTTTTTTTTTTTTTTTTTTGTTGTTGCTTGTTTGTCAGATTTGTTTGGGTCTTTTCAACTGTGAGATCAGGACACAGCTGTTCTATTTCTTCCATAAAGTACTCCCTCTGGATAACCACAGAATAATACCAGCTGGAAGAGACCTCAAGAGAGCCCTCTACTCCAATCTCTTCCAAGCAGAGTCTACTCAGGTCAGCTTGCTCAGGGCTGTTCCCAGATGGAAAATCTCCAAGGACTGTCTGCACATCCTGTGCAGGTGCCATCTTTACTTGTGCTGTCCTCATGGCAAAAGCCCTTTTCCTTTCAGTACAGCTCCTCTTTCTTCAATTTACTCCCATTGAACATGGAAGAACAAGAGATAAAGAGCCTGTCATGTCCTTGATGACCTCCTGGTAGGCTCTGACAGACTACTCTTCAAGTCATCCCTTCTTCCAGACTTAAGCCAAGGAGCCCCAGCTTCTTGGCTTCTCATGACAGGTAGCACTCTGCTGAACTCCCACAGCATATTGATACCCTTCTTGTTCACAGGGGCCCCAAACTGTAAGGAGTAGTTTAGATGGATTATAAGAAGTGCCAAGTAAAGGGCATCATCGCTTCACTGGATCTCAGGTTATGTGTCTGTTCACACAGCTGAGTAGGTTGTTGTTGTCCCATGCTTGCCTTTCTACCCACCATAGCCCCAGCACATTTTCCACAGACTGGTATACCTCAGTCCGTAATTTTAAGGAACTGTTCTTTCCCAGGAGCAATACTCCCAAAGCAGCACTTTGTACCCTCCTGCAAGTCATAGTTTAAGATATTGAACACAACCAGAACTGAACTCTGCAGTACTTCTCCCACTACCATCCTCCAAGCAAAGTATGACACATTAAAATTGCTCTCTGGGCTCAATGATCCAAACTACATAGTTGTTCAGCAGACCACAACTCAGACTTCAAACACCTTCACACAAGAATGTTGTGTGAGAGAGCATCAAGACCCTTGGCAAAAATCTACTCTCACTCTGTATTTTTTCTTAAGAGACAAAAATCATTCAGCTGTAACATTCCTACAAATAAATAGCAATTTTCTCCCAAACTAAGAGGCTGGCAAAACATTCGCACTGTGAACCAGTGATGAAATTGTACTGGGATAACTGAAGACAGCTGTTGACTTTGCATCCTGGATTTCTTCCAGCTGTCACTTGCAAAATGGCATTTTCTCTTGTGCTATTTCATCTGGCATTGACCAGTTTCCATGCTAGAATTCCTCCTTGCAAGTTCCAGGACTGTGGATAACCTTTGCTTTCTAAAAAACTTTTTCCTGCAGTATTAAGAGAATTAAAATGAATTTCCCATAGCATCAAATCCCAGTAGTGAGAGATCCCCCAAAATAAATAAATAATTCCATTCTCAGCAGTCAGAGCAATTATACCCAGAAATATATCAAATTTTGGGTGCTAGTGTCAGTAATGCAAAGAGACTTGGATGAATTAAAATGCATTTGCACTGATATTTGCATTGCCTTAATGTCCCAGTTTCCAAATGTTGTGAACTGGACCAATTTAGCTTCAGCTTTATTTCTACCCATCAAAATGTACTGCTAAATAGAACAAAAGCCCCCTGGGTGGGAGGGGGGGGGGGTGTGTGGAAGAAGCAAATTTTTCTGTGTCTGTAAGATATAGGGCTGGATACACATCCACCAATACAAAAGGACTTCTGCTTCTTTCCACCAGAAAGGCCTCCAACATCACCTTTACAAAAGCTTCATTTAGAAATAACTGCCAACTATATGGACACATTTGTTATGTAAACAGAAAGGGCTGGTTTTAAAAGAAGTGAAAAACTGTTCTCAGATTCTGAAGATTAATACTTCCTCACCTCTGAACTTGTGAGTGTGCCTTTCAGCAAAGAGATCTGCAAGTGGGGAAGACAGTTCTTCCAATAAGATAGAAAAATACCCGATAATAGAGACTGCCCAGCTAAAAACATCATTTTTCATAGAATGATACTATCTTTCCAATCTAAAACTAGTCAATTATTGACAAAGAACCTGATAAATTCAGAGGTATTAAGATGTCTGGATTTAATTCTAGAATTTGAAAGGAGCTTCCCCACAGCCTTTGCCCAAGATCATATGGATGAAGCAATATGCACAACAATAATTCCTATGGATTTCAAGCTTATATTAAAAAAGGCTTTCTGTAAGTGCAAAGCTCAAATGCCAGTGTTGTGGTTTCTGGTAGCCAGTGAAAAAAAAATAGTTGAATTCTATAGCATTGTTTTTTGAGGACAGAATTAAAACATACTGCAAAAATTGCTGCTGCAAAAAGCAGGGCAGTCTTCCTATAAAGCTTCACCTAAGCTCTGCATATAACAACTGGGGCACATTTATAATTCCAGTGAAGTCAGACAAATCAAAGCCATAACCTGGCATCAAGAGTAAAAATTAAGAACTGAAGTTTTGAGAGGCTTTTACATTATTTGTTCTGATCCTTGAAGAGCTTTAATGTTAAAGCAATTTTCACACATGATAGATGATTGATGATCTCTGGGTTCTGTAAAAACTCAAACCATGGCACAGCTACTTATTTCTGAGAGATCCTCATTTTTACACACACGTGCCAAGACCCATCTGTTTTCATCTTTTCTTCACTGAGTACTTTTGAACAAAAGTCTGGGTTATATGGGAAGCAGACTATTTGGAGACCAGGCTGGCAATGATGGACAGCAGAGTTATATCAGGAAGGGGATGAGACCGAACTGGGACCATACAGGAGGAGAGGCAAATGCTTTTGCACCAAAAATGAGAAGGGGAACAGATGCATTTCTGCTCATTTTGTTCATCTGCAGAATCTTGAGATATTGCAAAGGGACTGAAAAGCAAGGTCTTCAGTTCTTCTCTGTCTTGCCCAACCACAGATTGCAGTCAGTGATACAGCCACACTCTTGAGGTGCCATTTTTTTTGAAAGATGCCTCATGTCCTTCAGGCTTAAATGCTTATGAGCCCTGTCCAGGATGGTGAAGACTTGGAGATGAAGGTACGTGCTCTGGGCATGGTGGATCTGTGTTCTGTCCAAACAAGGAATTAGGACCAAAGCCAAGTACCACCTACCTCCTCTTAATCTTTGCTTCTAAACCAAGATTCTGGGGTTTTTTCCTAACTTTAACGCAGTAGGAGTCCTCTGTTCTTTGAACTAGATTTAGAGTACAGATGCTGATTTGGCACCTTGTTCAAAGACATAGTAAAGGCAATTAGCGTCAGAATCTGCCCCACCTGCTTCCTCCAGATCTTTTCCATAAACATTTTATCTGTCTGATACAACAGTTGCTAAGAGATGACTAATTTAAACAACTTCCTCACATCTCCCTGCTGAGCTAGCTTGAAATCACAGATACATATATTTGCACGGTCATGTCCCCTAGCAAGCAAAGACTGGACTTTCTCTAGGCAATGGTGTTCAGTAAGCAAAGAAGCTTCTTCAGCTTGCCAGAACACCAGATAAGTATGTCAGAGTTCTGAAAAGTCATGAATACAGTTAAATATTTAAGTTGACTAATGCACATAAAATGACAACCACCTCAGCAAGAAATAGTTAAGTAGGGCCATGACAGTTTCAATTGGATTCAGCAGTTGGAAACCTATGATGTCATCCCTAAAGCAGTCAAGGATTCCTTCCCCCTCTTTCACAATCCTTCCCGAGGCCAACAATCACACTGCAAAACATGGCATCACACCTTTCCCTGTAGCACAGGAGCAGAACTGAATATGGGAATTGCTCCCTTTCTGCAAATTCTGAAGCTTCACATAAAGCACAAGTCTCTTTCTAAAATAGAACTGAAATTCACCCTAAAATATTCCCTGAAACATTTTTCTTTTCATCTAATGATTACTCTGTATATTCTGTATCTAAAAGAGTAGCTTGAGGAGTATCTAAAAAGCAGCTTGAATTTGTATTACCGAGAGAGTACATCTTAGCTGAGCAACAAACAACACAATTTATCCTGACTGTGATTGAAGCATCTGAAAGCACAAATCTAATGAGATCATTTCAAGAATATAACAAAAATCCTAGTCTAAATCGTTAAGATAATTTTCCTTTCAGTCTTTCATTATTTGCAGTATCTAAAGAACAAGAGACAGTGAATGATTTTAAAAGACAAGAGCAAATTAACAAAGCAAATTTGTATGGTCTACCTGGTAATACAAGCTAAGGATGGTCAGATTTCCATACTAGTATTCTCACAGTATTTTTGTACTGTAAAGATGGCCTTACTAGGAAAGACATAATTCCTTTAGTACCTCATAACAGACATTAGAACTATAGAATTAAGCAAAAACAAAAATAAAGGGGGGTGCAAGGAGAGCAGTTAAAACAAGCAGTATAGTTATGCTGTGGGCCTCAACTACAATCTGCAAAATATAAAAATATGTCAGAGGTAAAGGATGCTTTTGGACAAGATACAAAGAACTTGTGCTCTGAATGGAAGTCGCAGTAATATTTTAGTTAAGGCAAAACAAATGTGAAGTATAGTCAATTTTCAATTACACATGGAAAACCTGTCCAGATTTCGGAATAGCCATAATACATGCAGAAAATACCCTGAACTTTTTCCCTTTCATTTTTAACCTCACTCCATATCTTCATTTTATGTTCAAATATAAATTATGTACAGAATGTTCTTGCAGTTATTTTACATGTTTTAAATTTGTAGGTTTGCTTTATCTTCACTATCCCACCTCATTTATTACCCAGAATAGCTGACTCAGTTGTAAATAAGTACATACCAAGTGTACTTCTTTTTTTTCCAGTGTTTTCAGTTATTACAACAAATCTCAAAAGATGTGATTTACCTATCTTTTACTAAGAGGTTCTGAAGTCTGTAAATTAATTATTAGCTATACTATCTACAGAGTATAGATCCATATGAGACATGATTAAGAAAGATGACTTATTTTTGAAAGAATTTCTGAATGACCATTGGATGTTGCTAAACATCCAGGCTAGAACACCATGATCCAATCTGTCTGTGACAAAGATAGGGATAAAAATTCTGGAGGCTGATATGGAAAAAAAAGGTCACCCTAACAGATAATGCACAATCAAGGACATATTTAAAACATCTATTTTAGAAAAATACACGAGGCATATTCATCAAGATTAATAAACTTCTCAGCTTGTTAAAAGTGGCTAGTAAACATCTAACTCTCCTGTCATTTACAAATACTTAGTCCACATGTCAAAAATTCTTCTGCATGATTCAGACTAAAGCTGAAATAATTTTTACCTCTGCCTTAATTTCACATAGATCATAGAAAATCCATATTCAATGAAGTCTGCTTTTGGCAAAAGGAAATTTGGACTCAGACTCTCAGCTGTAACAAAAATCCTTCCAAGAATTGTTTCACAGATACAGGGCAGAAAAATACTTGACCTAGTATCATCACTAGAAGAGGTGAAAAATTTAAACCTGAATTGGCATAAGAGTGCTTGTAGAACAGAAAAGTCATCAAGTTTGAACTCCTTCAAAATAAGAGAATAGAAATATTTAAACACCATTTTGCTACCCCTTTTTAAATCCAATACCAGAATAAACCAGTAAAGAGAAATAAACAAAAATCACCAAAAAAAAAATCCCGAAACACTTATGTTCTCCTCATTTTTGTGAGAAAACCTGTCTCAGACTTTTCTACAGGGAATGCGGATAAGTGACTAAATGCTGACTTGTAGCTAGTACTTTAATACCATCAGTGAGCTAAATTATCAAACCATCAATGAAAAAACATAACTGTGCCCAACTCATTTTGGAATACAATAATGGAAACAGGCAATCTCATCTAAATCATCATCTGCAAATGTTGAAAATTTGCACCTACATTTGCTTAGGAGCATCAAACCATTCAGATTTTGATATTATAAGTTAAACTACAATCCATCACATTCAGTGGGACCCAAAATTCTGTCTGGAAAATTCTGGGTATGAAGGTGGAAACGTGCACTGCAAAACTCACATATTCTGACAAATCCTGCTGCACTGGACTCACTGCAATAGAAAAAAATCACTTCATCTATTTGCAATGGCTATTTGTCCAAGGTTTCGAAATTTCTGGTAGGTTGGCAAAGATAAATCCAGGAAGAATATTCACACAAGGTCAGGAAAAAAAGACATGTATAACACCCAGATATATTACTTCTTGTTTATTAAACATATAGTTTATGTAGGTGTTTTATATAGTTGTAACAATCATTTTATCTTAAAAAATTAAAACTCCCCTTTTTCCCCTCCCCCTTGATTTGCCTTTCATTATGGGGATGTCTTAGGAACCCACAACAGCAAAGTTCCACAAACAAAATCTTGACACCTGCCACCTAAAAAGCAGAATAATGGCAGATCCAAAAGGATGTGGTTTATAAAATAAAATATAAGCATGTACCCATGTAAAATGTGTATATCCACTGATTTATGCTTTTCCAATGACACTGACTTTCTTTGTAAGCAGTAACACAGGGATTACACATGATTAGCTGCTGCACTCATTGTGAGAAGAGGCAGCAACCCTCCAGCACAGGCTGGCTGTGAGCAGAATAGGAAAGTGCTTCCTTTTCCTCTGAAGTAGACAGAGCTCAAACTAAAGCTATATTCAGTTCAAAGACTTCAAAAAGCAAATGCCACAGCTCAGGTTTTAGATGAATCTTAACATACAAGCTTCAGCAGAGAGATGAAGATTTGGGTCCTCAGGCAGGCAGTACTTTAAAAAAAATAATTAGGAATTAAATGCATAAAACCATGTAACTGCAACATTAAATTATGATTTTAATTTTGGCAGAGATACTGAGAAAAGCTAAAGGTTACATTTGCTGGCTAAGCAGCTCAGCATGCTCTTATTTGTCCAAGATGAATAAGCATTACAATCTATTTGATATCTGCATACAAGGCACACAAAACCAGGTGAAGCAAGGCTACTACGGTATCTTTTCCATTTCATTGTCTGGATGCTCTAATATAATTTGGCCCCTTAGGAACTGCCAGATGGCCTTTAGAAGCCTAGTCATACCTGCAGGATACAACCACGCTACAAGATGGTAATCCAGAGCTGTATATCACCAGATTAAATCAGGTAAAAAACCCACAAAAAAACCATAGCTATGCCTTCAGAAAGGTGTCTGCAAAAAGCAACACAGGGAAGCAGTGCTACTGACCACAACAGCATTCATGGCTCTAAACATCAATGAGCTACCACCACTGATGGATGACACTGTCCTCAACAGCTGAAGATCTTGAAATATGAAAGCAAAAATGCTTTGTTTTGTTCAGGTGCACAGCACTGACAGCAAACTGTAATGCCTTGCTACAGCAACACCAATAACAAAGGTTTTGCCCAATGTTATTTGTTATTCCCAAGTGATGATTTAAACATTAAAATACAATGGCATAAATGCAGAAAGGAAAAAGAAGCAAACAATGTGAGAACTTCTACGCAAAGAGAAACAAATATGAAGCAAATCAATCCAAAGAAAAATGCAATCAAACATAACCTTCTAGGAACAATAGAGAGGCCAAAAGTTCACTCAAATCTTAGCATCCTGGTGTAGAAATCCCATTCTTCAAAGCTGATTGCGCTGAAAGTAATGTATATGAAACTGTACATTTTCCAGATAAGGGACACATTTTAAAACACTTTATAGGCTTGCATATATATTTGGCACTTGATAATGAAAAATTGGTTATTTTTAGTGTTTTAACAGCAAACCTAGGATTTAGTTTACTGTCCAATGTGACCTCTTATTCCGAAAAATTCTTTCTGGTCAAACCCCATTCCAAGACAAATGTCTGATTGTCATTTAGAATAAATTTATATGAGGACTCATTCACTGGTGAAAATTAATTGGGGGGGGAAAAAAGAAATGAAACAGTATTAAATAGAGCAACTAATACCAGAGAAATATTTTTTTGCCAGCCTAAGAAAAAACTCTGTGCCTAATAGTACTATATCAGCTCTTCTACAAAGCACAGAACTTCTGCATTGCTTTGATTAGGTCTTCCTTCGACACCGAGTGCTCAGTTAAAGAGATTTTTGATTTTTACCTGTCGCCCCTTGATTGCAACCTTTCATTTGAGAAAAAAGCTACCATGGTCCAGAAAGCACGTAAAACTGACACATTCCATTTCCTACAGTGCTTACAATTATTTGAAAAGCAAGGTCTCATAGCTGGAGTTTAAAGACATAAGGATTAACTACAAAGTTTATTTTGGTTTAACCTTCCCCAGCCCTTTCCGAATTCTCTCCTTCACCTTCACTGCCAAACCTGAACCTCTCTCAGTTAAAAACAAAGTCGTTGCAGGAGTTTCATTTTGCAAACCCCATATATGCATTCTATCCCTTTACTGCATCCAGTGTCTCAGATTTGATTTGCTGCCTTTCAGGACAGATTGCAAAATGGATTTCTTAATAATAAAGACCTTGTGAAGAGATGGTTCACTGAGACCAGTCACTGACTTTATGTCTGAATGGTGTGCCTGGACATAAGCACTCACATCTTAGAAGCTCAAAATCAAAACATGACAGCAAAACAGTTGAAATAACTACAAAATTCTTACAACTTTGTCAGAAACATCTTAGTTAATGTTATTCTTTTTGTTCACTGTCATGGTGATATAAACTGCAAGGTGTCCTCCACCTGGCCTGTTAGGCCAACTCATAGGAAAGCATAACTGCAAGTATTTCAAAGAGTCACATCTGCTGGGTGGAAGAAATTGTCCAGTTTCTGTAGGATAAATTAAACAGTAGGTTAAATTACAGGTGTTTTAGTGCATGGGATCCCCTGTCTTATTCATTCCAGTGTGGTTCATTCTCCACGTATCTTGAGGCAGCAGTAGACAGTCTGACAAACTCATAATAGCCAGGGACATTCCTGCTAGTTGCAGTGGCTCACAGATGTTAAACAGCAATAATCCTGAACATACCTAATCCTATTTACACTTCTTTTAAAATACAACATACTACCTAAATGGCATAATTCTGGAGTTTTATCCTATTTATGAATTTTATGAGTACACTGTGAGTGGGCCTGATGTGATATGACTGTATTAATTTCCCAGTCTACCTGCTACATACTTGAAGGTTATTTAAAAAAAAAAAAAAAGATCAGAATAATAGTAATGCATAAGCAAACTGAGTCAACTCCTTCAGTGCCTTCCAAAGGAATCCTTTTTGTTAATTCTTGTTCTTTACACGCATGCATTTATTTTGCAGGTTTGATGATAAAAATGTGTAGGTTGTACAAGTGTAGAAGTGTAGATTTACATAAAAACTGGTACTGTACAAGCACCCACCATTATCAACTGAAGCACAGTTATGCTAAAAGACTACAACTCACTTCTGTATCTTACTGCAGTATTAAAGAAATATTACATAAATTTACATACACATACACAAATCTAAATGCATATATTAATAAATTTATATGTACACTGATAACAGAGTAAGATGATAAATGGTTATCACAAGATTGTAAATGTTCAATTGATATCCTTATTATAAATTTAATTAGTTTCTTAGCCTGTACTGTAGTATTTACAGCATTTACAAAGCATTTTAAAAGCTATAAAATAATTTTCCAGGAAGATTAATACTTACACGGTTGAAATTTTAATCTCTAGTTCCATTTTTATTACATTTCTAAGATAATAGTAGAGTCTAAAATATTAGATCAGAAAGGCTATCAGCAAAAAACTAAAAATAGAAAAATACTTTTTACTGAACAACTATACATTAGGATTAAAACAAGGAGACTTAACATCATATCTATTTTAGAAAGAAATATTCTAGATTAATGCTCAAAAATACAGATTACTTTCCAAAATAGTGTGAATGATGATAAAAGGAAAATTGATAGTCAAATTCATTTAATAAAGTCCAATTTGGACTTAGCTACCAAGCCCCCAAGGGGGGGAAAAACCCCATGAGATTATAACATTCTTCTAAATCAAAAGCCTAAATTTTGTGAAGAAAGATGAAAAAAACTTCTGTACCTCAATAGTACCTAGTAATTTATTTTAAATATATGGAGCCCACTCTTACTGCTGTTTCAAAAATTTACTGACATCAGAAGCAAATACTGTTAAAATAGCTGAGTGTGTGTATATCAATACACTACCTTCTTTTGCTCAAAGGTCACAAAAATACTATTTTAAGTACTAGGGGGCTAGAAGAGTGCTTCAAGTTTATTTCCTTTGTATTGTTTCATTTCTTAGGAAAAGAGTAACAAACTATAAAAAGTATACGCATTTAATTCAGTAGCCATTTAGTTAAATTTAATAAGCAACCTTTGTAGGTCCATGTTTATCTTCCTGACTAAGGAGAAGAGATGTAAGACAACATGAAAAAATACAGAGCTACCCAAAAGCTTCTTCAGAAATGCTCTCCTTTTGAAGCTTTATATGGTTCACAGGCAGGCTCTATCATCAACATTAGTAAGTTCACTTGCAGCAGTGTAAAGTGGCTGATCACATATGCTGGAAGGGCTAGAAACACTAAATATTACGTGTTTCTACTACTACATTCAATGACAGCACTTACTGACACTTTTGAAAGCAAAATATAAAACATTTTTTACTTCTCCCATGATACACGGATCAAATGTTCTTGGAGCGGAGACAAGCTTTTCACCTCACCTTGAAACTGATAATCAAGCATCTTTTGTTTTCAGCTGGTGTAATACCAACTGCAGAAAATAACTCCTACTGATCAAATTTAACTCTCAGTAGCAGATGTGTGGCTTAAAGGTCTTTACAATTTGACTTCAGCTCTTCTCAGACAACAGGGTCTTGTCTTCCAGTGCAACTGCACAGATTTTGCTAAAGGCAAAGTTTTCTCAAAGCAGTACCAAAAATTCTACAGAGTCCACTAACTTATTTTCTGTACATCGGCTACATAATGCCTAAGCCAAAGCATTAAAATGGTTGCATTTGTAACTGTATAACCACAAATAATTACAAAATTTGTACAGTAACAAAGATTCAGACAGTTGTAAACACAGATAATAATGATGCCTCTGTCTTCTGTTATCAGGACAAAATCTCTTACAAGCAGTAGACCATCACAACTATACTGTGGAATAACCTACAAGTGTTTTTTTTTATTCTCATCAATGCTGACCTCTTCCAAATTCAACTTTATATTATTTGTCATTGGACATCATGACTTAGTCTCCCAGCCTTCAGAACACTGAGAAGAAAATGTGGTAAGAATGATGTAAGAATCATTTATTGACAGAATTTTCTGTGTGGGTCCCAAGCCACAGAAATACTTTTTAAGGAAAGGAAATTGAATTAAGGCTTTTGAGACTACATGCTGAGTAAGTGAACCACAAGAGGAATAAGAATCCTCCACTAGAAAAACCTAGAAGACAATAATATAATCCATCTCAGGATGATTCTCTCTTGCTATCTAGAGACTCTCAGGCTAAATGAGAATACATAAGAACATAGGATATTTTCCTAATAATTATAAAAATCTGTGCTTCACCTGGCTTTCTCCAGAAACTTCTTTATGTCCTTCCAATCTGGGTTCATCTCCCTTCATACTGAAAGCTACATATCCGTGCAGGAAAAAAAAAATCAAACCTGTTGATATTCTGGCATATGTCACTTTAATTATGACAAAATACCAGGAGAATACAGTACAGCCATCAAACCATATCCTGCAATCTAGTGGATAAATTACAAGGTTCCTTTCAGTACATTCAAATATGATGTCTGTTGACAGTACCTGAAAGATTTCCTCCCCTCCTCCTCTTCTTTCTAGCTTCATGCATCCCATGGTTATAAGGTTTCAAGCCAGGAATGCCTTAAGTCCTCTGCATTTTCATTTCTCAGGAGACTACAACTACACCTTTGCATCATGACTGGGACAATCTATTCCTTGGTGGTGGTGGGTGGGGGGGGAATAGCAAAGATACAGTAGAATCATAGGCAATTAATTATAAATTCCCAAACTATTCACAGATTCTGGCCTGGCACTTGGACTTCAACACAAAAATAATTACTCTGTATAATTTAAGGTCATGGCTGCTACTGAAACACAAACACTGAAGAGTAATGCAAAAATCACAAAAAGGTAGTTAGAACTTCCTGCTTATTACCATTTGCTTCTTCCAAAAGTCTATTCCTGTCTAATTACTCTACTCTCACTTAAATCAGGGTAAAAGGAAGATAAATATTTCCATGGCATCTTAACATTAATTAACAGCACTACTTAAACATGAAAGGCTTTGCTCTAATTCATACACCATCTAAGTATATGTATTTCTTTGGAAAAAAAACAGCAACAGAAAAAATCTGCTCTGTGATTGAAAGCATTCATGTTGAACCCTGAGATTAAACGCTATCAAATTTGTGCAACACAAAGAGAGGAGGGACGGAGGGAATACAGGAAGGATACAATAACTGACACTTTGATTAAGGTACTTGTTTTACTTTATAAAATAATTTAGAAAAAATGCTAAAAATATTGAGGCAAGGTTTTATGAGTGAAAATCAGTGTAGTAAGTCAAAGTCTAGAACACAGCATTTCATGTGGTCCCAAAAAAGCTACTTTTTCTATTACTTTATTTTGATCATGCCTCTAAATGGAAATATATCTACTCATTCATTAATGAACACCACCTATGTTATTCAGTAACACTCCACCTTTCTAATGTAATTCTAATTGTCAAATTGTTCTACACTAAAAATATATTAGAACATATCCAGTTTATTGATAGATTCATAGCCTTGAAATATTACATTTTATTCAGCACATATGCCGTGGGAGTATGCATCATTTCAATTTTAAAAAGGTGTCTGATTTTGGAAACCTCTGAAAGAAGACTAGCTACTCAAAATAGGCTGCTTACCTTACTTATGCTGTTTTAGACTGACAATTTTCAATTCAACCTACAGTTTGTATGTATACAAGGAATATCTACCGCCATGGGACTTTCTGGTCCTAACTCTTCATTCCAAATTCTTCTTAAATATAAATTACTGTGAAATAACAATGAGGTTTGCAATTATTTGTTCTTCCCTGGGGCAATTGCTGTCAAGGCCAAGCCAACAACAGGGATCCATTCACAAGAGGCAGAAAAACATCCAGCAGGTGCCTACCTGCAAAATGACAGACTAAAATAGATGGATCTCCACCCTGTGCTATGAGTTGGGTCTTTATTCTCTTATCAGCATGCAAATCAATCACATTTTCTAAACTTTAAGATGCCTAACCTACAACAAGTTAGATCCCAGTTGTTACCATAATTTCAGCAATTTCAGAGTTTGGGCTATGGCAAAAGCATACAGGCATTGCCATATTTATATATCAATGTTTTTATATATCATTGTTTCCTGAGTTTGTCAGTGCCCTCCAGCACACAAGGCACTGTGTTGCACAAACAGATATGCTACTTTAACTCCTAATATTCTAATTTTCATTCACTCCTTTGATTCTATGAGCAGACAGTCTCTCCCTCCCTATTATATTTTCTGCCATTATCTATGAAGACCAAATTTTAGTGAAGTTATCAGTCAAAATACTGCACAATGGAAAAACTAATGGATACCACATAAATAATGTAAGACAATATCAACATAACCAATTAAAAATAGTACATTTATAGGCATCTGTGATTCTGAAAAATAGTAAACTGCAAGGAAAGGCAAGTACAGATTACCTCTCAATACAAAAAATTCTCATTACACAACCCATTCTTAAAGTTTACTCAAACCAGATCATCAGATGATTTTTATTTCTGAAATAAAATTTTTTTATTTATTATTTTATGTCAAGAACATAAAATAAACTTAAAAAAATAAGGAAAAATACGAAAGCTTATTTGAAAATTCCAGGCTGTAGATAATGACACAAAATGCAAGTTAAATGACAGTTTCTTTAGATTTTCATTTAAGGAATAGAATATGTTCTTTTTCGCTGATAATTTACTGCTTGATTTTCTTTTCAGTGGCCTTTAGAGCCCACGCTATTTGAAGAGTCAGCATCATGAAACTGTAGAACAGATACTCTCATCTTCTGCATTTATTTCCATATGAATGGAAACCTGGACACTTAAACTTAGCAAAAAAAGAAAAATTCAGAACTCAGTGAAAGTAGAGAAAATTAACCTGACACTTGTATTTGAAATTGCCAGAAACATTAATATGCCAGTGTGTTTTTATGAGGAGATTAATTTATAGCACCAAAAGCTCTGGACTTTACTGGAGCTGTTTTTCAAAACCAGCATGCAATGCATGTGTATTTGAAAAATAAGGCATCATCTGATTCTATATAAGTGGTATGAATTGTTTCAAGCTAATATCAATAGCATTCAGAAACTTAGTTTCTACAGTGGTAGAAAAAAAGCCCTCACACTTTTAATAGAACATAATAAACACAATATAAAACAGCCCAAAAACTTAAGCATCAGAGGATGAACCAAATAAAAATACTTTACAAAAAGTTTGATTTGATATTGAGAATATAAGGAATTATTGTAGTTGTCTCCAAGGTCACAAGTCTCATTATTCCACCCCGAACTTTGTATAAGCACTTTTACAACCATCTCTGCATATAAATGTCAAAAACAAAAAAAAAAACTTCATCTGCATCAGTTTTTCATCAACCTCCTTCATCCACCACCCAACAGCTTGACTATCTTTGACAAAAAAAAACCTCCCAGGTGTGTTTGTAAAAGGAGGAACAACTAGAAAAGCTGCTCCCCCTGCTGTCATCCACACTCTGTATCTTCTTAAAAAGACTACTCACCAAGACCTAGGACCAGATAGGTGTGTTGAGGGGCAGCCACTGATAGGACAGCCCAGAAAATACAGAACATAGGCTCCTTATAAGCAGTCTTCTCCCCAGCTCACTCCATTGGAAGAATACTGATAACCCCCAGACCTATGTCAACCCCTTCAGGTTAACTTATAGGTTGCTCTTTTCTGTCAAGGCAGGTTGGGTGTCCTGCACGTGGAAACTGTGAACTCTATCGTTAAATCATAAGATAGGAACCTCTGGAAAGACAGCAGCCAGTAGATCTGGAGAAATCTGATACATTTTCAGCAGCAAAGTGACTATGGGAGAAATAATATTTACGTAAAATCAGAGTATTATCTTGTTTTTAGGTACCAGCTCATGTTCTGCTTTCTGGACCTTCTGTTAAACAAATCCAAAAACAAACTAAATTCAATGAAGAATTTTAAGAAACATTAAAATGTTTCCTCTAGAAGAGACAAATAGCATTAGAGCCAATTCAACCAATTCAATTCTTGTCTGAAGAGTCAGTCTCATTTAAGAGCCTCATTCAGACAAAAAAAATGGAAGATTTTCAGTCTTTAAAAGCAATCTGTTGCCTTTAAAAGCATTGTTGGAACCTCCTTTTCTAACTTTTGGCTGACATTGATTTGTTTGTTTGTTATTAGGCGGTCTTTTTTTCAAATCCAGTTAACTAATACTCTCCAAGAGGTAGCACAAAAGAATGGACTTCAATGGCTCAGCAACAGCTTTGGCAGATTGATAAACCTTTGTCTGACAAACTGAATTCCGGTTTTTCTCAACAAAGTTAACACCTACAAATACCTTATTTTCATGTAACCCCAGGGCCCAAGTTTTGTCACAGACTGCATGCATACACATACACTAGCAACTGATGTGGATTGTAACTCTCACCTGCTGTGACTAGACGTATTTGGGCCTGTTGCTTTTTCAGTTTTGGGCTTTTGGGCGAGTTAATATACCCAAACAAACAAAAAGCTAGCCAATGTGCTATTTCTTGGGGAAAAAAAAAATATTGCATCAAAAACTGAAATGAAAACTTTCTATAGAAAGCCTGCCAAAAATGATTGGAAAGATTCCCACTGTTATCTAGAGGTCTGAGTAATTACACCTTTAGGGTATAACTGTGAAGTAATTTAATGCAAATCCAAGCACAGCCTAAACCACAAGATTGCCAGCAATACTACATCTCTTTCAAAAATTCATGTTCAGCTACTGATTTTATTTTCAGAAACATGATGTTAGAAACACTCATGGTGCATGCCTAGAGCACTTATCAGGATGCATTTGTAGATACAGTACCAAAATATTCATGGTGTGTCTTGCAAATATAACAAATGGTACCTACTCCACTCAATCACTAGCTAAGTTATTAAATGGCAAAAATATTAAACAGCATTAAAAACACCTAGAGAAATAAGTTTTCAAGTCTAAAAATTGAGGGGGAGTGGAGGGAGGGTTTACCATAAAGAACTAGCAACCTTTTTTTCTTTACTAGAACCCTCACTATTCAATTGGTGTACTTTCAGGAACACTGTGTCCACAGCATTCCCAAACATATGCTGCAATAAATAGGGAAGAATAATAATGGAGTTCAGCCTACTGAAAATACATTGACAACCAATAACTCACAGAATGTGCTGTATTAGAAGGGACCCACAAGGATCATTGGGTCCAACTGCTCCAGGAGCACAGCATCATCCCCAAGAGTCTCACCCTGTGCCTGAGAGCATTGTCCAAACACTCCTTAGACTCTGCCAGGCTTGGTGCTGCAACCACTGCCCTAGGGAACCTGTTCCAGTGCCCAACCACCCTCTGGGTGAAAAAACCTTCTCCAATATCCTACCTAAACCTCCCCTGACACAACTTCAGGCCATTTCCTCAGGTCCTGTAGATCAGTCTCTGCCTCTCCTTTTCATCTCACAAGGATCTCATGATAGGAAGAAATTAGTACTTTTTGAAAATATTAAACAGCAGCAATGGATTTACTTTCCCCCTTAATGAGGCATCAGTTGTTGCTTTATTATGAAAAATCCTAAGAGGAAAAAATAAAGATACCAAATTAAAAAAAGATCATATAGCATACATATGCTGACTAACACACAGGAGAGTCTTTTGTTTCTCTGCGCAGCTGTCAGAGCAATCAACTTCAGTTACAAAAAAATGCTTTACAGGGAATAAAAATAAAATAAAAATTAAAACCAGCACCCATCAAACATATGTAGCATGGTTTCCCTTTTATCTCCTTTGAAATTCTATTGTTACCCAGGCAAGCAGCACAGCTAGAGCTGAAAATCTAACAGTTTAAAATCTGCAACTCGCCTTTGTAATAAATTAATTCCTGGAACACACAACTTGGAGTCTGTTGTGCCAGCTGTTCTACATTAGCAGAATGACAACTCCTCCTTTCTTTCTAGTGGTGACATATCAAGATAACACAAGATCTCTGACAGCTCAAATTTGGATTGACCACAATGATTATATACATGTTGTGGAGGAATGTCTTGTTTTGCTTTAATCCTTCGATAGAAATACACAGATAAGTAAAGCACAAGAAAAAGACTAACTACTGTTAAAGGTATTTTGCATTTTTTTTTACTTGTTATTAGCTTGGTTATAGCAATGCTAACCAAAAGCAAACAAAAACACTAGGGAAAAGGATAAAGGAACAAAGCAGATATGAATTATTTTTGCTTATGATAGGCTAAAATTAACTCTGAGATTTCCATAATAATTCCTTGGCACTTTTGAAATATAGATCCACTTAGGAACCTGGCTCTTAGGATCATTTTTGTCTGCATTTCCATACCATTTTAGCTCATTACTGTTGAGCATGGGACAGCATGGAATATTGAACCTTTTCTGCAAGAGACACAAATAAAATCTTGCTGTAATGTTAATCTCTAATAGACAGCTATAGTTCATGAGTGTTTCTTCCATGCATAATTTTGTTGTACTTTTTTAATGGCTGCCCATTCTGAAGATCAGCTTGCATTACTGGTACAATTTTTAAGAATGGTACTCCTCTGGATTTTGAGCCAGAAGTCTCATTTTACAGCAGGACTGGTGTTACTCCAGAGCAAATTGCAACCATCTCCATCTGCTTTCAAAAAAGGACACAATCCCAGTTGTCTACACTCAAAGGAAAATATTAGGAAAATCCTGCATTCTTTTATTATTTCTGTCTTCTATTCGTCTGACTGATCCATTTGGTCATCTTAAACTTATTTATGTGACCATTTGGAAATACATAGAAAAGTGGGATTATAAAAAGTAGCCACGTTGCAGTAGACAATAACCAGAAAGTGCCGTCTGCTTTAGGTATCACCTAAATGGAACTAATTAAGAAAGTATTCTAATGTACAGTCAAACAGGTTCCTGTACTCCTGAGAGCACATTTAGATTACTACTGGGAAATTAAGACCAAAAAAAAAACAGATATAACGTAGTAACTACTAAGGCATGGTAAGTATTTTGGTGAGCGTGACAAAGAAAAAGCCTGTATATTCATCCTTTTCTATACACACTCTTCTCCCTCCTCCCTCACACATATTTCTAAATGACATGTGTTTGTGTATAGGAGATCACATTCTACCAAGAAAGACACATTCATGTCTGAGGGATTAAACACAAGGGTGGAATCAAGGGATATTACAAGCAAACTGTAACATCTTTAAAGCAGACAGTCTTTTTTACTGTATTCCTACAGCAGCAGCAGAACTGTATCCTGATTCATGACTGAGACTCCACAATGCAAATAAATAGCTATGAGTGCAGCATATTTATGTTAAACACTAGGTAAATATCTTTGACCTTCAATATGAGGATCTTAATGCTCTGAGGAAACTCAATGATAAATGATTCAGAAGATCTTTTGCTTTTACAGATGAATAAAACAGAGTTTAAGCAACTTCCCTGAGGGTACAAAGAAAATTGACAAAACTAGAAGAGAAACAGACCTTCAGTGTTTTGCCTAAACCTCAATATATACAATCCTTCCTAAAAACAATAATGCAGCAGCTATCATATAGCAATAGAAATATTTACATTATTAATGAGCTATTGCATAACACCTACAGATAGAAATAATGTTTCACAAAGCTGTAACGGTTCCACTCTAGCTATGGAGTATGTTCAGGCAAACTAAACTGCCACCTTCCAGAACTGTGACTTAATATTGATCTGACATCTTACATTGGATTTGTGTGGCCAGATTTTGGTAGAGGGGGGCAGGGGTGGTTTGTGTTTGTGCATTGTAGTTCCCTTTTTTCTCCTATTTACAATGCCAAAAATAAATCCAAATTCGCCTGACCTTTGCAATCAAGCCAAAAATAGCACCTGCTGAAAATTGTCCCTTCCAAATTACACATTATGGACACCGTGTTTACATCAGGCAATTTAACAAAAAATGATTTTTTGGCAGCTTCCCCTGAGTCCTCTTTTCTTAATACAATGCCTTGATCACACTTACTAGTAACTACTCACTGCCACAGACTTACCATGCAACATACTAGTAGCATCATTATAGTGATTCAGACAAAAGAGCAACTTTAATCCATGTCAGTCAGATGGCACAGGAACCAACAGCATTTTAAGGCTGCACCTCTTATATCAAGGGTGAAGAGCAACAACCACGCTTCTGACTGAGGTAGAGGACATTGACAGCCGCGGAAGAAAGTAAACACAAAAATTCCTCATCTCCACAAAAAAAAACCAAACAAATAATATACTTACTATTACAATTGTTTTAAAATACTCAAGAGCCCTCAACTATATTCCTGTCCTAATCACTGCACAAATGTGCACACAGCTGTCACAGTGTCACACACAGTGTGACAAAGACCTTGCACTAAGGATACTATTTTCCAAAAACAACCAATGGACTATTGAGAAAGAAAAACATTTTCAGAGATTTTTCTGTGCACTGTTGTCTGTATTACAAGTTTATACATCACTCACTCAAAATACTTGTACACAAAAATATACATGCAGCTACAGATGTCCATGCATGCATATTCACACACACAGTTATGTGCATGTCTGTATATGCACATACACTGAAAAAAAGTGATAAGCTGAGCTAAATTGAGCACAGGAGAAGGAAAACAAACAGAAGAGATAGAGGGCAACAAACATGTAACAAGATTAGAGACAAAATGACAAGTAATGAGAATATTCCTGACAGAGAAAGGACAAAACAACAGTGGCAACAAAAGGAAAGGTGATTCAGGCAAAAGAAATAAAACCAAAAGCCAAACTAATAAAGACAGCCTTATGACTTGCATTTCAACTTCAGGTATATTTTTTTCTACCAAAAATAAGAAATGCTAAATTGGTACAACAGCTGTTTTGCTACAACCTTTTGATATATCCCTGTATTCTGGAGCTGTCCCTCACCCTGGTAAAATCTAGATTCAGTCACTTAGGTAAGTGACATTAAGAAACATTTCCGTGTCCAGTGGTGACAATTCTGGAAGACATCAAGGAATTTCAATATCAAAAAGTATAGGGATTTTGTATACACTAGCACCTACTAAGATACAGTTTTATTACCCCTTAACATGCTACAAAAAGAACATTCCAAGGCTCACTTAGCTAAGTGTAGAATAACCTGAAGTGAAAAAACCCAAACCAAACAAACAACAAAACAAACAAACACAAACCACACACACACACAAAAGCCCTAAAAACAACAACAAAAAAACTCCAAACAAACAAAACAAAAAGCTGCCAAAAAAACGAGACAACAAAACCCACAAAACCTAGATGTAAAATAGGGGAAACATTGGTATTAAACTCAGTAGCCGTATCACCTTTCAATTCTCTTCTAGCAAATAAGCTTTTCTCATCTGCCTGCAGGAAACAGCATAATTATGTTAGTTTGTGCATATACCCATATTTAAATCAAAATGGACATGTATGTGCTTGCCATTAACTAGCAGTGAAAGGAAGAAAGAAAATGGTAACCATTTCCAGAGCACTTTGTATTCTTTTGTACTCAAGCACTGCAGAACAGCCAACATCAGTACCTAACCAGTAAAGAGATAAAAATGAAGCATCTTCGCAGCAGCACTTTTTCATTGGACCACAGCGTGAATGCACCCCGGCACTTCAGGTTAAGGTGTAACAAAGTAATCTTCCATTCTGGCACAATACCCAGACTCTAGAGATTCATATTCCAGGGCTGTATGCACTATAAGTTAATGTCACAAACTAATGCAACCTTTGCAATACACCTTGTCCTTAATTCTACAGATTTTGAAGTTTGGGAGGGTTTTCACATTTATTTCTTTCAGTAAGCATGCAAAAATAATAGGAAAAAAAACTCATTTGTAGAAGCTAGGCTTTAAATTTTCGGTGAATTATGTCTGCATTCATACAACCCTTTCTCATTTTCTCTATTCAGAGTGTGTATTTATGTATTTTGTATCTAAGAAAACCAGGACTGGTTTAATTTGGGACTACGAATTGTTGCTGGCAATCACTCAATGTTCCACCAGATTATTTTATTCAGAAGCTAAAAGCCGCAATACCAGGCAAGGTAGTCTTGTCATATATTGCTTTAGGCTAGGCCTATCCAGAATGAGTTTAAAAGGTTATTAACCTCCATAAGCAGACAGACAATGCAATTTCACAAGAAAATTCTTGCTTTAATGTTTATGAAATGCAATCTTAAAAAGGTCTATATCCCTCCCACAAAGGCACACTGCAGTACAGCCCCTCACATGTTTACTTCTGCTACAGCAGCAGATGCTTCTCCTTCCAGTTTCAAAAATTAACCTTCCAGGGGAATTAGAGAAGCAAATAGGACTTCCTTGTGTGACATACAGATTCAACAACACTTTCAATGCTTTACTTGTACTGCAAGACTGCAGAGATAATTAGGAAGCTGCATAGTCTTTCACTGAAATTAGTATCCTCACATCTCAAGGCAATGTCACAGAGTGATTTCAAGCAACTAGCTCAACATATATATGGTAAAAAAAACAGCAGCAGGCTGTCCCTACTACATTGTAAACACAGCAGTACTTCTCACTTAAAGTAGAAAAATGATCAAAGTGAAAAAATCTTACGTTGCACCCATGTCAATCTTGCTCTAGTGATTTTTGTGTCTTTCAGAGATTCAGATTTAGTTTAGAATTGGACTAAGCAGGAGGTTCAGGTGATTTTTACTTACTTCTTCCAACATTTTGGAAGAAATCCTTTTTATTCTTTTATTAGTCTTGATTATATGAAGCCTGATCAACAAAGTGAAGAATTCCATAGGAAGTGCAAGTTGAAGGTAAAGGGAGCAAGAAAATAGGCATTTCTTCTAAATGCATTTTTTGCTAAAGAATAATCAATAAACTTTAGGAAAATACTTCCAAAATCAGCAAGCAGGATAGCTGAGTGCTAATGCACTCATTATGGAACCTCTCACAGAGATGATATTTCAAGCAGCAGAAACCTCAAACCACCTTTTGAAGGTACGATCTTAATGAAACTGGGTGATAAAATCCCAAAACAATGTCACAGTTAAGAAAAGGGATCAGCTAGAAGGCCAAGTTCAGATTCTCCCCTGTACAGTGTTGTATGCAACTGCTTCTTAAGCTTATGCTCCTTCTTAGAAGATAAGATATGACAAGGTTGCTGATTAGTTCAGCATTTCATCCTTGAAGTTAATAAGGTTTTCCCAGATGATTATTTCAGGACAAAAGCAGATGACCATTACTGAGAACAGTTTGAAAAATAACAATGCTAAGAGTAGGAAAATACTAAAAAACAATTACAGTGATTTCCTTGATTTGCAGTGCCACTATAAAGAAATAACTATAAAAAGAAAGCTTCGTTTACTTGCTTAGCTATTTATTATCACTTAAAATATTCTTTGTACCAAGGCTAATAAGAGCTTTGTTTTAAAAATGTAGGAGAAACAGCAATCAAAAACAGGATTTATACCCTAAAATTCTCTAGTCTTTTATTTTCTCTTATGCTTGATATAGTTAAACCTTGCAGGTAGTTTGTAAGCACCAAGGTGTCCTAGAGAATCTTGTATGATCATGATACTAATTTCATTAATTACACTGTTTTCTGCTTCTTAGCCATTGTACCATATTCCAAATCAGAGAAGACCATTTGAGACAAGACACTTAAATCTACCTTTGCAAAGTAACTAGTAGAAGTTGGGAACTGTGTCTTTAGCGCTAAGTGAAGACCAAGGCCAGTCATTCGGTTTGTTCATTCAGTGGGGAAAGGGAGGGAATTAATCAACCCAAGTGAGAAGCCACCTTCTCTCACTGACCTCTATAGCAGATACCCAAGCCATGCTGCATACATACACATAGAATAGTATTCACTTCAGCTATCTGATACACACAACTATGCCAGCAGTAACAGCTGCAAAGCAGCTGATTGCCTTCCAACCACACAGTGATGACACCCTGTACAACTTTTATTTGGTATGCCTGAATAAAAGGAGGATTTATTCACTTATCAGGCATACATTAACAGCAACAACTCTAAGATAAAACTGATAGCGATTGAGAAGGAAAGCAACCATCTATAAACCCAAGGCATACTAACAGAATATTTAAAAAAACCCCAAAAAACAGCCAGCCAGTATAATTTTAAGAAAATAATTAATTTAATCATTATTTATTTCTCAGCTGTTTTGGGGCAGCACTGGGACAAAATACTTCTCTGTAATCAAGTCTTTCTTGCAAATAATGGCTTGGGGAAGGCAAAGAAAAAATATAAAAGAGAAACATGTACTCTCTTATTTACATCATGGTTCTCCAAAAGGAAGAAAAAGCCCTGTTAATATGAAGCAGAGGACATGAGTTTACTTTATAAATTATTAAATACAGGATTCATATTCCATAAAATTATGTTTAACTCCATTTATTAAGATCGTAAAGGTTGTTTATTTCCTTGCCTTTTTTTTTGTTTGATTTTTGTTTGGTTTTTGGTTTTTTTTTTTTAATTTCAACTTCCCTTGCATGTCCCCAGAACAGTTTCAGAAAGTGAGAACAGTCAGGTGGTGGGGCCCCAGGGAGGTTTGACAGACAGGGAGATAATCCAAGTCTTTCCAGAAAAACTTCTGAAACAGAAAACACATGGAATATGGAGGGAAGAAGCTTAAGGGAAGGAATGACAGAGGTAATATATGACAAGCTCGCATAGAAAAGCAACTAGTCTTATCCCTACAGCCCATTTATTCTTATCGGCTACATTGGTTGTTCTTATCTGTGCCTAGTTCTAGGGTATCAAAGTAAAAAAAGCAAAAAAATCCCAAATATCTTCCCTCAACCCAGATGATCCCTCACCGTTCCCTTGCTGCCCTGTTTTTGGTTAAAACACTTGTATGTCCTGAAAAATAACAAAAAAAATCCCTGCCGGTTGTTCTGTAATGTGGACTAACAGGGAACATTGAGCCTAATGAATCTCTGATTCTTCAGCAGATCTGCAGACCTCCAGTTATTTGCAAAGCATCCCCTGAAAGACAGATGAGCAGACGGACAAGAACTGCACAGAATATACATGTATATACATATATGTGTAGGAGGGACTGGGGTGCATGAGGAGAAGGGATAGAAAGCTCAGTTAAAGCAGCCTCAGAGAGAAATAAAAACAGAATGGGAGAAATCAACCTTTTTGTTCACATAACAAGCAATGTCACTCAGATCCTAGGTCTTCAAATAAAAACACACAATTAAACAATAATAGCAACAACTGCAGCCTGCTCAAGATTTCATGCCATTGTTTTTCAAAATAGTTGCTGGATGACTGCAGATTTAGTCATAAAAATGAAAACTGAGGTGAGAAAGTGGAAAGCACAGACACAGCAGTAGTAGAGTGCTCATGAGAACAAATTATGCTTCTGGCCCAACTGCCTCATGAGGACAACATCTGATTTTCCTGGACTGCTGTCCCATGCACTGAATATTGACTAGGGCAAAGGAGACAGGGGATGGAGGAACAGCATAATGTACCTGATGATTATTCCTTTTATAGCTGTCCCTTCTAAACCTCCTCTCTTGATTTGCCGTTTTTAAGAATTTCATATCAAGACTGCCTGATGCTTTCAGCATCAAGCAAAATCTGACTGATTATTGGACTTTTAATTAATCTCTGAATAGCTATCAGGGAGATCAGCAAGACATCTAACACTAGAAAAGGCTTGCTTGCTATTCCTGCTAATTAGTTATATTTAATTCTTGCCCAGTAATAGACCAGTCTTGGTGTCTATTTGAAAGTCTCTCTAAGTACACTGGCTCACCTGCCTGTCAAAAGAAAATAATGTCATTTGTTCTGAAAATAAAAGATTCTTATACTTTCTCATATTTAGCTTCAAAGCATATTTTTGGGGAGGAGATGGTACAATGCTAAAACTATCTTCTATTTCATTTGGTTTGGATCTGCCTCTAAACAGAAGAATCAAGGCCTTTTGTCAAGAAAGTTTAGAGGAAATGTGATGAAAAACTATCCCCTGTGATCATTCTAGGTGTGCAGAATTCCAAGATATGGACAAGATGTATAAAGGTGCAAAGTCTCCTATTCTGGAAACAAGAATTCTGCAGGAATATAATTCCTATTGTATTCCGCATGATGGATTACAAGCCCAGGCACACATCTTTTGGTGTGAGTCAGGACAGGGACTCAGAAGGCTTGTCTGAAACACCCTAGACATTGTGGAACAGAAAGAAGTAAATTAGTTGGCAGACAAAGTAGATATGCCAAACCTTTAAGGCACGGAGTATTATTATTACTGGGAAACATTTTGTACATTCGTGTTTTCTGAAACAATTTTACAGATTTGCACATGATCAAGTACATAAATGATATTTGAGGGTACAACAACCTGTGTTGTTTACTGGTGTGCTGCCTCACAGACATCTGCACACCACAGTGAGCCACAGCCAGGCTCCTACCCCCAGGCTCCAGACTTCAGCAGGGCCACAGCAGCAGCATCATTCTAAGGCTTGGCTCTGCCTGCCTGCAGCAAGCAGGTGTTTTTTGAAGATACAATGCAACCTGGACAGTCTGTCAAAGAAAAGGCCACAATGGGACTTTTTTGTAAGGAAAACATTAGAATTAAATTACTGGAGTAGTTCAGAAATTTTTAATATGCATTTGCAGATTGGCTAGCATGAGCCATGTGTGTGGCAGTAGATTACAAATTGCAATGTTGATTTTAAAAGCAGAAGAACCCTTCTGAATGATGAAATAGAGATAGATAAGACAGTCCCTTTCAGGTTTTAAAACGGTAATTTGTAACAAGTTGCCTAGAGAAATCTGTTATTCAATAGGCTAGGTTGTGGCTCTCTCTGCCATGTGCTAAAGTTATGAACTTGCATACCATACTGTAAACAGGTCCATATATGAACCTGCTACTCATTGACATTTCTGTCCTAAAGCCTTGAGTTTTATCATTTAATAAGGAACTACAGTACACTGTGGAAAGGGCAGGTACAGAAGCACAGCATTTAGCCTGGAATAGCTACGTGGATGAAGCTGTATGGCTGGCACATCAAGCCTAGAAGAAGGAAAAGCTTCTTTTAGACAAAATTACCATGGACACACACTCCTTGGGCAGATAGAAATAATGGATGTCCCAGAACTACCTGTTCCGCTCACTCCCAGTTTCCTGAGGGTTTGCATCCAGACAGAAGAATTTGTAGATGGAAGGTCTACGCCTGTTTTCTGTAAGAGGTCAAATTAATTAACTACAATGATCTTTCTAAAACGTTTTTTCTTCTCTGCACTATTAGCCTGCCTCCCTACTTTCCCCAACACTTCAGCCACAAAAATCAGACTACTTCTTCCACATGGCTGCCAAAAGCTCTAACTTCATGACTAAGCTTCATCTTTTACTGTGAGCATCAGCCCAGTGACACATGCCAGTCCCACAAATATAAGCAAGCTATTGCCAGAAATCAATAAAAATGTCATTGCATCTTGCAGCTACAGGAAGGATAATGAACTTGACAGTCCTGCAGCCACAAGTGAAGTATGCACTTATTTAAAATGCAAGTGAGAGTGTTTGATGGGTTTTGATATAAGGAGTATATTTGAACATCATACAAACTAGCAATATGAAAAATGATTTAAACATAGTTGTTCAGGCCCAAATCCAGGCCACAGAAAAATAACCCTATGCAATTATGTATATAGCATAGCTATGGAATTATTTTAAAAGTTACATACCAAAGCACAGTTTGCATTTTTAAAGGTACCTGAGAAGTCTTATATGGAGCTTTTTTCTTAATTTGACTTTTTTCCTAAATTGCTCATGCAGAAAACAGTAACAATATATTCTGCAGCAACACAACAATCAAGTCTTTTCAGAATGCATTATTTTTTATTTATTGAAAGAACATCCAAGAAATTCGGCTTGACTCTTGCATAGTCTGACCCAGGTAGTATGCAACTAAGGCACCCATGTCAGCAAGTCAGCCAATATTTCCTAAAGTGGTAAAATGAAAAATTATTTAAAAATCTGTTTTAGAGACAACGCAGCAAAAAGAGATAGCCAAATTACTACTAGCTCTTATGTTTCACCATCACCTAGAAACCCTTCTTTTTAAAAAATATTAGCCTTCAATAATGATATTAGAATATCAATAATATTCTATTACTAGTCAAAATCCCTGAATTAAATGAAAACTAGCAAGACTATTTATCATCACATTTACTTCAGCATCAATCACAGCACAAAAACAGAGCCTGTTATCAACTGCAGAACCTTTTTTGGACATTGCATAGTTCTACATATGGATAAAATATCTACAGACCGGCTCAAAAGATTTGACCTTGAGGTACAATAGATCATCTTGGAAAAAAAACCTTCTCCTCCTAAGCAATCCAAAGTGCTAGTGTCTATGAGTGAATCTGCAGGTATTGGACACGAAGGGAAAAATATTCTTTCGAAATAAGAGGGAGGTTGGAGGAAAAGGGGACTCAAGTTTACTGAGTTTCAGGTCACATAATGTTTCAGAAAATAGTTAACCAGATGGTGAAATTAACGCTAATGTTTCTCAGCTTTTCTTCTGTGCCACAGAAGGGTGGGAATTATGAAGTAGAGAAAGTCCCATGTTGTCAACTAATTATCTTCTCATATACCTCTCTAACTCTTCTCCATTACATAAGAAATGCTCAAGACTGAATATATTTTCTGCAATAATTTCATCGTGTGTTATCATAGTATATTTCCTCCAATTCTCTGCACTTTGGAGGTTATGACTGAATAACTTAGATTAACACATACAAACTTCAGAGGCACTAAAATCAATATTCGATTTCACAGGACTTAAATTTGTTTCATTTCCATAAACTACACCAATTTCTACTTTTTCCCAAATAAGATCAAAATTATTCAAAACATTAGACAGAATCTTTCATACAAAATAAATAAAAAAGACGCAAGCCAGAAGCAGAAGCATATATTATAAGTCTGTGGAATAATGAAACATATAACCTGCACTTCAATACATTATTAGGAAAGTCCCACTGAACCTATGCAATAACTCAAAGAGGCCAGTAAATCTCACTTCAAGGCATTGTATGAAGCACACCACAGCCTCAGATGCTACATCAGAACATATTCTCTCTGCTAGCTGCCAGCCAGCACAGGCCTTACCTTAGAACCCAGGCAAAAAGAAAACTAGAGCATTTTCAACTTCTAACTAGAGATTGAGAAAACCCACAAAACAAAGCCTTCTTCCTTCCCCCCCCCCCCAGGAAAAATCCATTAATTTAATACCAAAAGACCAATAAAGCATGGGTCCTTCTATTATCCCCAGAAAGCTTAAGACATCAAATTGAGGTTCATGAAATAAGCATTAGACAAATTTCTAGTCTGTAGTATGAGTACGTAATGGACAAACCTGGAAGGTGAGATTTTTAGGAGAGTCTGTTGCAGAAGTGGGATTTCTGAAAGAATTTCCCATACTATGAAAGCATGAATTTGTATGCTTAAGCTACCACCTTAGATACTGAAAGATAAAAACTGAACAATAGACTGAAGAATTACTGAACATTATCCAGAACTATGTGCAGGACAGAATGAGAAGGGCCTACCCATGCAGCTACAGTAAAAACCAAAGCTCTCACCCTGTCTCAGGCTGATGCCAGATTTTTGCTTCAGATCAGCAGGTCAGCAAGTACAGGTTTTGACAGACAGTTTGCTAGACAAATTCAGGGAGTCCTCTGTACTGCAACATCATGTGAGCTTAGCAGGCTACTTTATCCTCAAAAGCACATTCATTTCCAGTTTACTGAAAATCAAAGAGTTTGCAAGTTATTCAAATTAATTAAGTAATTAAAATAATCTTACCTTCTTTTGATCTTCTAGTTTATGACTTACTGGATTCCTTCCATGTTTGTTCATCTCTGAAGATAAATCCATCACATTCACTCCTTGCCCTTCAAAATGAAATCGGTTCAGCAATGCAGCAAACTAATCCACAAAGCAGGGGTTACAAACACAGAAACATGGTGCTTTTTTCCATCACACACCATCTCTGAACATCAATGACTTGGAGAAATGACTAAGAAATGCATCGACTGAGCTGAGGAAAACTTTGCAGTTCACTCTTGAGACTTTCCAAATCACCATAGCGTTTTCAGAAGCTGATGCTTAAGAAGAGAAATGTTCATCTACCACTTTTAACTTCAACTGCTATCTGTATCTTTCTTCACATGATTCCATTTTAGAGGAGGTTACATCCTGACTGTGGACCTGTTGAGAGGAAAAAAAAAAAAGATCAAGATTGAATTACAATTTTCTGTCACTCTATCATCTGTCTTCATTAGGTGTGCACATGCATTTAATGTGGTTTTTGTCTTGGAGGGCTTGGTTTGGGATTTTTTTTGGTTGGTTGGTGTTGGTTTGTTTTTTGGGGTTTTGTTTGTTTTGTTGTATTTTTGTTTTTGTTAAGTGGTACTGGAGCTTTTAGTACTTAGCAGGGTAAAGTAATATATGATCCCATTCATTCCCTTTTACATCCCTGTGGCTCACAGAGTATTCAATGAGAACAGCTAGTGAACTCCAGCTACCAGTGTAAAGGAAAAGTTATAGGAAATAAAAAGGCAAAAGCTACTTACGGCTAAAATACTAAAAACATTAAATTAAAAATGGACCAAAAAAACCCTCCTTAAAATGCCAGGTCCAACCCCTAAGCTTTCTTATTTTGATCCAGTTACAAATAGGAGAAAGGCACAAGGATGAGAGAAGCGCAACAATGAGATAACATCCAGAGATCAATATTGATACAAAGAAACACTGATAGCATAGAACCCTGTGCCATAAGATTTCTTTCCCAGACTACAGAGTACTCCAACAAGAAACAAAATTGTAGCTACTCTCAACACCACAGTGTGAGGCACCTATTCTTATCCATATTTATCTTCATATACAATTGAACATGATAGCAATAAAGGACTAATCAAGCAATAAGGACAAGTCCCTCACAAAAATAACTAGAAACAAACAGAAGATGCATTTGCCTTGGGAAATCACAGGAAAATAAACAATCGTGCACCAAGCTACTATATGAGAGAACACATACCCAGACAGCTTGTTACCCAAACACTACTTTAGCCTGATACATCTTACCTTAGAATTAAATGAACTTGCCTTTCTACTCTAACTTTTGAGAATTGCCACCTTCTGCAGATAAACAGTGCATTACAAACACACTCACCAAGGGAAACTAAAATACTTAAAAGACCATTTTTCTATTCATTATTTAGAGCATCCTGGGGAAAGTCAGTGAAATAAAAAACAAGATGAAGGTGTTAACTGCCCATGAAATAGGAAGCAGCCATTAAAGCTATGCTGTTAAAAAGTCTTCCATAAATTTAGGATTTTATTGGATTAATAATCTGATCAGATTCAATAGTAACTTTCCCAAGTACACATAGCTTTTCTCACCTCGCTTCCACAGAATCTGAAGTACAGCATACAGAGCCAAGTATCACTCTCTGGTGCAGTCTGTTCCTACCCCCACCTGTGATTTCCCCCATTTGACAGTTTCACAGATCCAGGGAATGCACAAAACCATAATTCCAGGACGCAGGAAGATGAAACATGAGATACCACTGAAGGGATCAACATCTGGATTCGTGATCATAACAAATGTAAGGACAAGGTAAGTCCAAACCAAGCTGTTAAAACCCAGCAGTTTCTCTGGTTCATTTTATGGTCAGACATGTGAATTATATTACTTCCCATGCCTAGCAATTATGCTATGCTAGGCAATTAAGCTATTCTGTGGAATTGCATGGTGTTTTCAAGTCAAAGTCGGACAGAAAGCAAATAATTTTGTTTAGACTGCCCTCATTACTTTTAACATGCAAAGCACAGGGTGCCAATTCTTACTCATTCCATTTAGCCCATTGTTTCATGGTCTTCAGCCTTTTCAACATAAACAGCAGTAATTAAATGCTCTTGGCTAGCAATTTTTTTATTATATTTTTTACAGTGGAAACAAATTTATTATTCACTATTTTACCTTGATATTTAACATACAAACAATCACAGAATAAAATATCCAGAGTCCTAGATAGCATGACAATCACACAAATATCAGATTTTTAGTAGGCCACCTTGACATATAAAAGCCAAGGTGAGTTCAATTTTTTTTTCACAATTTTATTCTCTTAACAGACACAAAAAAGTAATTCAATAACGATTTCTAATAATTTACAGTACTTACAGTAAAATAGTCTTCCAGATGCATTTAACACTGCAAACACAGGCCAAAAGGAAGTGGAGCAAGCTACCCAAGCCAGGAACATCCTTAGACATTCTCACTAATCAACATGATGAGGAAAATACTATGTGGAAATAATTGTGATGGGGGGTGGTGGGGGGAGGTTAGTGACTTCCTCCTCCTAGAGGGACTATGGAAAGCATTCAGGGTAATGAAGCTCCTGGTTTAAGTACCTCAAGTACCTGCCGAAATTCAAGTAGACTTATGTTAGGTAAAGTGTGTCTGAAATAAACTACTTCACTGTGAGCTACAGGTTATTGATAGACTAGTGGACAACAACTCAAGAACATATTCTAAGAATTATTCAGAATTATTCTTTCTATGCTGCCCCTATTATCAACATGGATAGTTCTTGAAAAGTTTACACAGACAGAATTTTCAGAAAGCAATCAGAATCCTGAAGCTCCCTGCAGGCCTCTTCCGTGTACTAGTAGTAACAGCAGTAGTAATAATAATGATATTTTCCTTTAAGTGGCACATTCACTAAATATTTGGTGGACATGAATACAAATATCTTTACAAACTCTGGATGTTACAAATCAACCTGGCTGAGGAGAACATTCAAGGGAGGGTGAGTTGTAAGCAACTACTCTTTTAGTCAATTCTAATGGTTCTCCAAAATTTACAAAGAAAAAGTTGCTGTACAGCCATAGGAAAAAATTAGGTAGTGAGTTTTTTTCCTTAGGTTTCTTCCCACTGTCATTGGCCTTCAGATGCATTAAAACTCCATGACCACATAAGGTGCATTCCAATGGCTACCTGGAAGGCTTCACACCAAAACACTGCTCTGTGGTTGTTATCACTGGAAAGGGTGGGGACAAGGGGTGTCTTAGAGACCCAACAGATTACTTTCTTTTCCAAAATCCTCTTGCACCCACGTGGACATTCTCAATTTTTGCCATACCATTAAAGCAATTTTGAGACAGGTCCAGGTATAAAACTGATCAATTAGCACTTGTCAAATTTTCTTTTTGTGTACATGGTAAGTCTACTGAATTGCACCCTGGGTATTATCAGCTGCACTGATAATGGTTTATGCTTAACAGAGTTATGTTTTTATTTAAGAATTTGTGGAAATGCTGATAGAAAATGCATGCAAACTTAAGAGACACAGCAGCAATTTTCAGTACTAATACATCATCATTAAAATGGAGCTTCTAGTTTATGTGCAAATATAATAGATGTGGAATTTGGGGGCTGGGAGGGAGAACCATCTGGAGACAATACCCATTTACCTGTTTCAAACGTGATCGTGTGTATGCCAGGACCAAAAGCAAGCGCCATCTGTAAATCTCTGTGTACAGCTAAAGCAAATCCCAGATAAAAACCAGCCTTTGTTCTTGCCCATCAGTGCTCCCAGGCATGGCAGTACGGCTGAGAGAAATGGTGGGAGAGTATCAAGACACCGTGACTGCCCTGAGAATGGCAATGGGGCGTATCTTGTGCAAGGCATGCTCTGCCACACGGCCCTTGAGGTCGATAAGGCACACCACTAAGATTCTGCAAAATTACTCTGTTTCACACTGAAGATAGGCAGGTCACGAATATAACTTCCATACTCATTAGGGTCCTATGAATCTTCTAGGTGATGTGGCAGTCCAGTATGGCTCTACTAACTTACCCAAAGCAATAGTCTCACAATGGCCTTAAAAAATCCTCTAAGAATGAAAGCTTCTCATCTTTCTTCATAGTTTTTTCCAACAGGGAGAAAGCATTAAGGCTCTCTGTATGGGTCTAACTTCAAACATTATGATGAGGAACACAAAGAGTTATCAGAAAAAGAAGATGATGTTGACTCTTGAAGGATTTGAGAGCAATTCCAGGGAACATTGCTTTTAGTCAGCATTCAGAAAAAGCAAGTATCTGTTCTCCGCACACACATATGATAGAAGTGCCATAGAAAGGCTTGTCTGCACCAGATAAAAGCAGTCTGGGAAGGCAGCTGGTGAGCCAAAAATGTATCTAAGCAGTGAGGCTTGCCTACAGAATTATTTATTCTGATACAAAATTAATTCTGCTCCAAACACATGCCTGATTCAGAGCAATACAAGAAAGCTGCAGTGTTTACAGCTCTTTCTGAACAATGTAATGGTTTTCACTTATATAAAAAGTGATCCCATAAGGACAAGTGCATGTGTGGCTAAAACATTGTGTTATTTCTGCAAGTGGTGTCACTTTATCCTCTGAATTTCTTCATAGGGAAAAACTCCTCTTCAGCACAGAATGCTATGTGGAGCTACCATATTATCATTGAGGATAGAATTACGATTGTTTGCATTGTTCCTGGCTCTAGTCAATACATATTAAAACATTTGTTTTCAGATTTGTATGGATTAAAGGAAAAGATAAAGGGTGATCTAATACTTACATCCTTGCAATGTTTTTCTGCTAAGCAGGATGCCAATTGCCTCAAAATCATCACACTGGTGCATATAATGAATTGGAAAAAATAAATTAAAAATCACATGTATATATACACACACAGATACATATTTATATGAGACTGCTCTATTCTCAGAAACCATTGTTAAAAATGGTACAGCAACTCAATTTTTTTTGTTGTTTTCTCAAATCCTTTTCATCTTACATAGCAACCTCCATCAAACAGGCTGAACTCTGTATAAAGAATTTAGAGCTGCTATTACATGACAATTTTATTTCAGGCTTGGAACCACTACCAAACAGGAATGCCTTCCCTCTTCCATCATCCAATTCTTTTGCCACTGAGAATCAGAGATAAAGAAGCATAAGAAAGGGAATAAAAGTCTATTTTTAAGAGCTAGTCCCAAACTAGCCTCTTACCATGATGTCTCCTAAAGATTTGTTGTGAGGGGTGACAGTTTTGTTTCATGCAGAGTACTCTGTGCCAAGACACATAACTGAGCATCAGACCTAAATGATATTTCTTTATCTTACCCAGTACTGCCCTGCTACATATGAAATCTCTTAAAAGATTCATGAAAGGTTTACATTTCACTGTGCCTTACAGCACTTGTCCAGACATGCTGCAAAGGACAAATTCCATCTTATATCAATTCAAACCTCTAGTTTCAGTGGAATATTTCTCTGTTTCTGTCCAAACTGGTTTTGAATGTTCCTCTGTACTGCTGAAATAGATGAAAACAGTATGGTGCAGCTTTTACATTTCTAATGTTTGGGGGGGGAAATAGAAAGAATGAGTATTCCTTATTTACATATTTAATACTCTACAATATCTGTATTATTTTTTATAACTCCGCATGTATAACAAAAGGGCTACCCTAAAAAAGAAGATAGGCAAATATTCTCCAAAACCTACCAAAAACCTAGATGGGATATGAGAAATAAAGACAACACTGAGGTGGAAATGAGGGGGAATACAGAAAGCATATTCTCATATTTTCTAGGTGTACAATACAAAGAGTAAGCAAGAAAATACAATTCAATCAAACACCTATATGGATCTTAAATTGTTCTGACCCATTAACCAAAGTCTCTTTATGCAAGAAAACTATTTATGAGGCTCATGAGAAAGACAAAGGCTAATCAAAACTAGCAGAGAGCTCACATACCTCTGAAATTTTGTTTCCTAGGGAGCTATTAAGCCTTCATTTCTCTTGCTTTTAAGTTTTGATTGGCATGCTGAAAAAAGATGCAGCTGACCTGTGTCTGAGCAGTGGCTGGTCGTCTGGGAGTTTTAATCATTTACAGCTATTGCTCTAATCAGGTTGCCAAGACATAAAATCCCAGAAAATTTGCTAAACACTTATTTTGGTGCACTTTACGTAATTTTCAGGAAGAAAAAGGCCCTGGGCTTTGGGAAATACGTTTATATACAGTATGGAGCTCTATGGAGACTATTATAACTGGTATATTGCAATACCCCATGTATGTTAAAACTTATTCACCATCCACGAGCAGAATGCAGCCCAAGGGGAGGTGTTTTCTTTCATGTTCATAGGCTGTGAACATGACAAACAGGAGCACACAAAGTTTCACTTACGTTGCTATTTTGAGCAATTTGCATATTCAAACACAAAAACAGCATATTGAAGTTACTCTTACATAAAATACTTAAAATCCATCTCCCCTACTTTACTGGAAATAAGAACTTACACTCCCCAACTTGATAAATCTTAGTTCTTCAAACTTAGGAGTATCATTAAATTACACAGCCTCTCTTGCTCTGTCCAGACTTGCCAAATAACTCATTTGGATTAAAGATTCAGCTGCATTTTCAGAACATATTTAACTCAATGCCTGGCACAAGTGATAAAGCAAAAAAAAAAAAATCTTACCTACACTCACAGACAATTTTACAGCTGCTTCAAAAGCTGCCAATTAATTCTTTGAGTATTTGTTTAGTGGCAGCCTTTCTAGGTGAACCTCATGGTCATCACAAGAAATTAGATATAGGTGCTGATCAAACATTGCAAACAGTGCTCTGCTACCTCAGTATTCAATCTATGTCCAGACCAGTCTCCTGCACTTAAATCAATTGATTCAAGCAAATATGTGGCTGAAACAACAACTCCTTGAGACTGCAGAGCAGAGAGATAACTGACTAAATGAGACTGCTGATTGGGGTAGGGGAAGGAGGTAAAGAGAGGGGGGCAAAGGGGATGCAAAAAGAAGATACATATTTTTTATACAAAGAGCCAAGTGACAAAAAATATTTCAAAAATTTGCAGGCAAAAAGCATCAGTAGGTCGTGCTGTCTTTATCATGACCTAAAAAGATGACCTTTGATGGTAGAAGTTTGTCACAATCACTGCATCACAAACTGGTTTAAATTCGGGCTGGGAAAGACCTTCTGGGTAAATTGATTCCTGGTCTGCCATTGCAGAATAAATTACTACATTATATTTTCTAACACTTTATTCTGGTGTTTCTCTAAATTCCCCAGTGACACAGCTCACAGTGCTTCCCACACAAGAATCTTAGATAGCCCAGTATAAAAGAATCCTCTAAAAAAATTCTCAAAAGATGGGTATATTGACTGAAAGTTTAAGCTGAATTTTACACTCTTCAAGCAATTTGTATCAATATTTACAATTGCTCACTCATTATATTTTATATACTGATAGTAACCGCACAATTTGGGACACAAAGAAACCCTTCTTTTATTAATATGAGTATCTATGATTTTTGACTTTTCTCAGGCCTCAATCCATTCAAGTGAAACTCAAATAGAACTTGAGTGTACCACATATACAACTGCATTTTAAGATGTCAAAGCACTATATCAATTGTACCCAAAAATCTCAAATCATATGTTAAAAGGGATTTAACTAACAATAACATGGACTGGAAATATACGAATACCAAGACAGTCCTAAGTTTTACTGAGCACGGAGAACTAAAAAAGTTTTGAAGTAACATGAAGAAAATAATTGTTATGGGAAGTATAAGGTCTTTGTGTCTACCTAGGGCACATGTTCACTTACGAGTGCCTAAATGATGCCTTAAGACAATAACATATTTAAAGAACAATGTCACACTCCACTTGTAAAGAGATTTGCATCACTAGGTGCACCAAATTACCCCATGCCTGTGAGACAATCTTGAGTGGGATTCATCTGAACAAACATTGTTGCATAAGGCTAAAATGATGGCTTGGTGGTCTCTCTGTAGTTTGAGAAAATAAATAGGCATTTTTAGAATAGAATTCTTCTCATCTAAACTAACAGAGATGAATCATGACCTAAATGGCTTTGGAATGCACAGACTTTTGCTGTAGGTATGAAAATAGGTGAGAGGCATCTTTTCCTTCAAACCACACATCTTAAGGGACAGAATACATGAGGCACATACATTCAAATATTTGGAAACCATTAACAAAACAAAACAACCCAACAAAACAAAAAGCAAACAAAAAACCAAGTCTAAACATGCCAATACATCTGATCAAGTCCTACTGGGATAATCCCATACAAGTAATCTACCAGCTATCTCTTCATTCAAAATGGATGTGCAGGAACAACAGATTTTTCTGTTTTGTCACAGGTGAAAACAGTAGCTGCCACAAATAACTGAGCTACTCTAGCAGAAATGAAGCTGCTCCTTTCACAAAAAAGTTGCCTACAACAATTGCTTTGCTGAGAGCTATACCTCATCTTTCTTGAAAGTTTAATGTTGAGTTGGCAGATAGTTTTTCAAGTCTCACAAAAACTTCCAGATTTAAGTACAAAAAGCATGAATATACCTCAAGTACTTCAAACTTCTTCCTGTTTTTCATTTATGTTAAAGAAGATGTATTCTATAGCTACTCAAATCAACAATAAACCTCGTTGTTGTGCCTTAGGAATGATACTCTCCAATTTAGCCCTGCTAAAACCACTCTGCACTTGTTTCCCTCTTCCCCTACAAGTGGGAGCACAAAAGGCATAGATCATGGGTTGAGATAAGAGCTATTTACTATAAAGAGCAATAAGATAAGAAAATGAACAGTAACAGCAACAGTATTAATAGGAATAGGTGTAAGACAAAGGATTCACAAAGAAAGCCTGCAACAGTAAACAGTAATCAAATGCCAATCAGCTCTTCCCACATTTTCTCACACTGGAAGGAACATCCTTCTCCAAAGCAAGAGAGAGCCTTTTCCCAACCCCAAGCAATGACTGTGAGATAATACAGAAAAACCTCCTAGTCATAACTTAGCTACTGCAAAATATTAACTCTGTCATGGCCAAAAGTAGGACAGTCACGTAGACGAAAAGTCAACCTTTCGCTATTTTCTTTTAAACCTTTGAAACAGCTTTGAGAGGTTTTGGGGTTTTTTTTGCCTCTTATGCAGAACATTTTTTTGACACAGTCTTTTCTTATCAGACATACTTGGCCTATTTCTGTAATATAACACTGATGATCTCCTTATCACATCATACAAGTTACTTGCCCTGAAAAATAACAATAATTGGGACAATCTTACGACTTCTACCTATGTAAATACCATTCCTTAGATCTGAATAACATGCATCCCTGACCTAGCTACAAGTTCCCTCCTCACCCATATCTGGGCTTATATTTAGAGATTCTGTGATTCTTTGTCACACAGTGAGATTAAAGAAATCTAAATCAAAGACTCAGTTTCCAACATGTTCTGTAATACCATTTGTAACATCTTCTATTTACTGCATGAATTACATGGTCTGTAGCACTTTAGATTTAATTTCTCACATCTAAGCAATTTTTAATATCATATATTACTGCAAACTTTCCTCAGATCCTAATATCTAAATTGTAACAGTGAATTTCTGATTGTTCATCCACCTTCATCCAAGTTAACTACAGGATCTCTGCTGTGATTTTAAGACCAGCTGAAAATTGAGCACAGCACAGCTGTTTGCTCCACCTCTTTTTCCCTTCCTTCCACCCTGATGGAATGGGGTGGAAAAATCATTCTAAAACTTTTATGTTGAGATCAGAACAGTTTAATAGTTAAAACTGATGGCAACACTGACTTACAGCTCAGCCAAGGTTCTACTAGAGGTTCTAGTCCTCTTTCTAAAGAAAGATGTTCCAGCCCTTCAAAATTGCCAAAAAATTAACTCTGTTTGAAATGTGCAATAATTAAAGAAAAAATAAATGCTAATTATGAATGCAAACAATTGTAATTTTCTCTGCTGAGACAGCTGTCTTGTAATTTGCCCTCCCAATTATTAAAATGTGATTCATGTCACAAACACACTGCTGAATTAGACCACAAATGTGCACTGCTTGCACTGCTGCATTTACATCTAAATATTGTCAGTCTCCCAGACACTCTTGGTAGTCAATACACAGAATATGTATAATTTAACATAAAGAAATGCAAAGGTCAGAGATCATTCACAATGACAAAATAAGCTCAATTGCTTCATGTGATAAAACATGCACAGACTTGTGAATGGTATGTAGCTGGATAATATCTGCATCTCATATGTATAATAACCCAAAGTTACCACTAGCCTTACATAATCAGAAATCAGGCATGTAAAAAACTCAGGGAGAAATTTAGAGTTTTTAAAAATAAATCTGGTTTCTGAAATTAAAAATTCAAGTTTAATTATTTTGTTTCACCTGATGCTCAGACCAGTAAAAAAGACAGTTCTATAAAATGTATTATGTACTCTACCTCAAAAATAGTATCTCTACCTAAAGAACTGTGTCATTAATTTCATTATATATGTGTGTACAAATATTAAAATATTAACCCTAAAATATGTCCCTGTTAGTTTTTGACAGCCAATAACATTTCAGACATTTCAGAGTAAAAGGGTAATCCTGAACACGTTACTGCATCTAAAAATATAGCCAACATAGACAAAACTATTTTATGCAGAAAAATACTTCACGCTCTTTTTACACACCCAATGTAAATTTACACACAAATTCAATGACTGCTATTAAATAGCATGCACACAAATTTCAGATAGTTACAAAATCTGAAAGATTCTGCATGAAAATGTTTTGGATGTTCATAAATCTATGGGACCAGATGGGATCCACCCCAGGGTCATGAGGGAGCTGGCAGATGAGCTTACAAAGCCATTCTCCATGATTCACCGACAGTGCTGGCTCACTTGTGAGGTTCCAGATGACTGGAAGCTGGCCAGTGTGATGCCCATTCACAGAAAAGGTGGGGAGTAGGATGATGGTAATTATAGCCCAGGTCAGCCTGAGCACAGTACCGGGTAAGGTAATGGAACAGATTATATTGAGTGTCATCACGCAGCATTTACAGGATGGTATCAGGGTATCAGACCCAGCCAGCGTGGGTTTAGGAGGGGTAGGTCATGTTTGACCAACCTGATCTCCTTTTATGACCAGATCACTCACCCGGTGGATGCAGGAAATGCTGTGGATGTTGTGTACCTGGACTTCAAGTCCTTTGACACTGTCTCCCACAGCAAATTCCTGGAAAAGCTGGCAGCCCTTGGCTTGGACATGAGCACTCTTTGCTGGGTTAAGAACTGGCTGGATGGCCAGGCCCAGAGAGTGGTGGTGAACAGTGCTTGCATCCAGCTGGCAACCAGTCAGCAGTGGTGTCCCCCAGTGGTCTGTGTTGGGGCCAGTCCTGTTCAATGTTTTTATTTACCACATGGATGAGGGTATTGAGTCTTTTATATTAGTAAATTTGTAGACGACACTAAGCTGGGAGTGTGCATTGATCTGTTGGAAGGTAGGAGGGCTCTGCAGAGAGACCTGGAATGGTTGGATGGATGGGTAGAGTCCAGTGGGATAAGGTTGAAGAAGTCCAAGTGCCAAGTCCTGCATTTTGGCCACAACAACCCCCTGCAAGGTTACAGGCTGGGGATGCTGTGGCTGGACACCAGCCAGGCAGACACCAGCCACCCACTGGAGGGCACTGGTTGACAGCTGACTGAACGTGAGCCAGCAGTGTGCCCTGGTGGCCAAGAAGGCCAATGGCATCCTGGCCTGGATCAGGAACAGTGTGGCCAGCAAGAGCAGGGAGGTCATTCTTCCCCTGTACTCAGCACTGGTGAGGTCACACCTTGAGTGCTGTATCCAGTTCTAGTCCCTCAGTTTGGGAAGGACACTGAGATGCTTGAGTGCCTCTGAAGGTGGCAACAAGGCTGGTGAGGGGCTTGGAACATAAGCACTGTGAGGAATAACAGAGGGAGTTGGGATTGTTTAGCCTGGAGAAAAGGAGACTCAGAGGTGACCTGATCACTCTCTACAACTCCCTGGAAAGTGGCTGTAGTAGAAGGGGGTTGGTCTCTCTACAGGCAGCAGCTGAGAAAAAGAGGACACAGTCTTAAGCTGTGCCCAGGGAAATATGGGTTGGATATTAGGAAAAAGTTTTTATAGATGTAGTGGAACTGTCTGCCTGGGCAGGTGGTGGAGTCACCATTCCCAGATGTGTTTAAAAAAAAGACTGGATGTGGCACTCACTGCCATAGTTTAGTTGAGGTGTTTGGGCATGTGTTGGACTCAATGATCTTGAGTCACTCTTCCAATCTAGTGATTCTGTGACAACACTGAATTACTACTTATTTGTACATTCTAGATGTCTGTAGATTTTTTTAAAAATAATAAAATAAGTACCACCATACAAGTAGAGGCTAGGGCAGAAGATAAGGCTCAGAAAACAGTATCTTTACCCAGGGAGCAGGTCACATTGCAGTGATATATAAATTTAATGTTCTTCAGGAAGCATAATGAGCAGCCTTAGCTCAGGAGACCCCTGTTCTCCACACACAGAGTGGTGACAGCTCATCCTTACCAGAAACCAATGCACAGAGGCTTGCCTGAGCACGTTAAACCCTCGGCAGGTTGGATGCCTACTGTCATCAGAGACAGGCATTGCCATGCAGCCTACCAAGCTAGATCAGATACTGCAGTTCAAAGACCCCTTTCTATATTTCTCAGTACCACAAATTGAGAACACCTCTGTTTAATTTGAGCCTGTTTGCCTTTGCTAGTGTGGTAGCCCACAGCCTAGTTCTCCATACCACTACATTAACAAGCCAACTCTGGTCTTGGGCAGGCAGTGGGGAGCTGCACAGGCAATAAAGGCAGTCCCCTGGAGTAGAAGGAATACTGCTTTATCCTGCTGCATTAGGAGCAGTATTGGTTGGCTGCAAGACTCTTCTGCACAGACATCCTCTGATAGAAAATGGATCTCTAGTATTGAACCCTTGAGTACTGAAATAAAAGAGAAAGCTGTGAAACATCTGGGGTTACAGAAGCATTGGATTAAGCTTTCTCCAAAACAACAGTGGAAAGAAAACCAATCAAACTCAGCAACTAAGCATTTACGCATACAACATACCTAGATAATAGGAAGCTGAACACAGTCTTTTGCACAAGAATCACCATGAAAATTCATGACATGGTCATTCAGTGTAACTGAAGCAAGCAGAAAGCTGTGTGCTCCATAAGAGTCTGAGATAGGGATGGGTAAGTAATATTTGTAAGCAATAAAACATATGCTCAGCTATACTGTGAACAAATAGTAGCAAAAAAGCCTCAGCTAGCTCTCTCAGCCAGATATTTCTATTACTCCTCAGTAAGTTCAAATTGTACTCTAGTATTTACAGTCTAGAGGAACTTATTGCTCTGAAATCAGCAAGTTTTATTAGCACTCCATTGCAGCACTGCACACATGCACACACTAAACATCAATACCTTCAACTGGAACAATTGCATTCTGCTTTAAATATCTCTCAATTAATACATGCAGAAAATATCACTGAGAGCAATATCAGTCTCTCTTCTGATGAGCCATAAAAGTAATCTGTTTTTTGCAAATAGTTTTTCAAAAGACATGTTTATAGCAATTTTAAAAATCTCATGAAGCTTGTAGGGCCTCTGTATTATGAACATACTTGTTTACCTTGAACATGCTACTAATGTGTAGGAGCAAAGGAACAATGTTATGCATCCCCCTCCCTTACCCCTAGTTTTTTACCTCTTAATAGAATGAGTTGAAACAAATAAACACGGCCAATTTTCATGAACAACTCACAAAAACTGGACTAGTAAAAGAGACAGGTTATCTGTGCAGTTTTACAACAGATATTAGTAGCATAGAAGTCAAAATGCAGAGACCCATATTATAATTTATGACCTGAAATTGTTCTCATTACGTACTTATAGTAAACTTCCTCTGCATACTATTTTCAAAAATCAAATATAATCAAAACAATGCTGGTGTTTTACAAGCACACAGCCTTCTGGTCCAGCTCCTACAATCATCTACAAGCATCTTAGCAGCCATTCACACTTATAAGAACACAGTTTTTTATCTCCATATGAAATGGTGAAAGAATTAATGACAATGATCATGAGATACGCATTTTATCACCTTGTTTTGTGAGCACTCTTTCCTTTATATATAAATTGTTGTTGTGCTAGATAAAGCATTTAACACCATGTCCTTCATTAGTACAGAATGAAAAACAACATGGAGAAGAAGATAGTCTCCATCCTGTTCACAGCAGGCAACCGCCCATAGTAAGAAAAGCTATGATCACAAAAGCAGGAATTAAATATCAGTTTTAGCAGAGCCAGGAGGCAAGCTGGAAGCCGGAGGCAGCCTACCTAGGACAGGGCAGACACACAGGTGGGATAACCTGCCATACTGCTGCTCAGGGTGCATACGTTCTCTGGGTACAAGATCAGGTAACACCGCCAATCTGGCACCTCAGAGGAGCCCTTAGTTCTCTTGCACAAATATTTAAAAATAGTTCGCTGTTTTCAAGATAAGCTTTTTTTATACATTCCATTTATATTGTGCTATTTTGCCAAACAATTTTCAAGTACTTAGTATTAATTAGGTCTCAAAAGGCATATTTAAAGAATAGACAATCATTTCATCCACACCTCTATCCTCTGTGGCATAATATGGTGACAACAACATGACAGCTACTTAAAAAGCAAAATATAATAATGAAGAACCTAAAGCTGATGAGGATAAATTTTCTTAAGCTTAAATTTTCAAAGCCTATTCAAGGCCCCAGCTGAGCTTCTATGGGCTTCTTTGAAGCTTCTAGCTTTCCTAATCAACCCAAGGATCTTTTTTCAAAGAGAAATGAAAATCTCAATATTAAACCCTCATAAGCACATACCTTTGCCCCATCCTGGCTTTATTTTGTAATTTGGGTGGTTTTAAAAGTTTGTGTGCAGTACTTATGGGTGTTTTTTTTGTTGTTCCCTGTGAATTATTTTGCACTCTCCTACTTTCTAGAATGATATTCTATAACTATATCTCACATTTAAGAGTATGTTTTCTATTGACCTTCATGTAAAATCCAAAATATGAAATTAGCATCATACACTGTGCTAACTAAATTGCAACTACATTGGCAAAATGATACTCATATTAATAGGAAATAATTGTTATAAAACAAAGAAAGGAAATAGTGAGAAAAAGCAGACAGACTCCCTCAGATGTTAGGTGGGAGTAGAAGAAGGATATGGGTTTGATAACCCACATCTAGAAATAAAATTTTGACCTCGGACTGGGCCAAATTGGGATGACTCCAAGCATGAAAGTTGAAAGTACATAACACCAAGTGTAGTGTGCCTGCACTACCTGCAAGGTTACAGAGCAGACACTGATGAAGACAAAGAGCCTTCATCAGAAATAAGAACCTCAAAAGGATGACAGACCCCCTAACTGTTAGTAGAGCATGTGCAGCACAATATAGTGACATAGATTTTAGGAACAGAAACGAGGAGGAGTTTTCCAGAAAGTTCTGTATTAATATGTATTAGCATACAGTATATAAGTAGGATTTTTGGTTTGTTTGTTTGACACGTGAGGAAGGGCAGGGCCCCCCCTGTATCCCCAGTCAGTTTTGCTTATGCTTTATACAAACCTAAATTACATTAAATTACTCACTGCCAAATTTTGTATATTTTTAAATATGTACATTTAATATATTTGATTGTATTCATTTATATACAATTGTTACTATTAAAAAATTGCTTCTAAATTTATTTTTGTTGTTTGGTATATTGGACAGATAGAACAACATTTATAACATACACGAAACCAGGATAGAATAAGAATAGTGGAGGAGACAATTATGAGACTATATTTCTAAATGTCTGAAAAATGCATAGACACACAACTGGCAGGTAAGTGGTAAGTAATATTGTACAGTGGTTTGCATTTTAAAGACTTGATGTACTAACAGTCATAATTAGTTTGTAATTATTTGCTCTTGAGATATTTTTCTTGTTCATCTGCACTACTCATGATACATTTATTCAATTTTTTCAATAGCAAACCCTGCAGGCTCCAGGTCAAGCTCTAGGAAGTGCATTGGAGGAGCAAGAAAAAAGGACTTCAGTTTTGTCAGAGCAGCAAAATACTATTTTAAAATATCTAGTATGGATATTGAGATGGCATAGATAAATTACATGCAATGAAAGAAGTAGCTGATGCTAATAACCAAGCTAAATTGGTAAAATAACCAATTAAAGTGTCATCTTTAATTAAAATGCCAATTAGAGAAAAGGGTTATTAAGATACATGTCAGTCACTAAAACTGATGAATCGTAATTCTTTTACAGGATGTCTTTAACCTCCCCCAAGAGCAAGAGCTCTTACCCAAAATAAAACCAAGCACTCATTTCCTTTTTTTAAACACACATTGCATTCAAACTATTCCAAAAGGCAAAAATAAATAGTTCTACAACACAGAAATTCGTTAACTGACTCTTAAGACAAAGAGATATCAAAGATACCCTACAAAAAAAAAAAAAAAAGGGGGGGGGGGGTTGGGGGGAGGAGGAGAAGGACAAATAAGGTAGCCCGAGGGTAGCTTGGTATGGTTGCTGATATGAAATGCAGATCCTTCTTCCTACCCCCTCGCCTCTGGAAGGAAGTCTCCAGATTTCAAAGCCTGTATAATGAGGAGCCAATAAAACACTATAATCTGATATTGCCTGTTACTGCTGATTCACAGGACTTCCTTTCCCTTCAATTAACCCACATCACATAGATCACCATGGTTTACTAGACAGTGCACGAGGATGAGGAGGATTACACTACAATTGACACAAGATAATAATACACAGAGTAGAAACAGAGCAATAATACCTCCAACAAGCCCTGTAATTGCAGCTGAGATATTGTAATGACAGGTCTATTAGCACAAGGTCAGTGGGAAAACATCTGGGTTTCAAGCTTACAAGAGGCAGTTTTCTGGCCTGACTGAAAATTCATCATTCAGGGTTTTCTTCCCTGTTTAGCACAGTGGGTTTTAGATCAAGACAGCATCATTATTTTGGTATCTCAATATTGCTGCATTCAATCACATCAAGAAACATTAGATCCATGCATATAAAGTAGTCCACCAACTGGATATCATGCTGCCTTCTTTCTATATCCTCAAAACCACAACTTAGCAAAAAGGAACGCAACCCAGTGAAACTTCATTCACAATCTGAAATCAGGCTTCCAAATCTAGAAATCAGCAGCTAAATGAACAAGTGTGCATGCATACATAATTATTTTGCTTCAATATGCCCACTTCTTTGATTTCATTTCAGCCTAGCCTTCCCCTGCTTTGCCACCAACACTCCCTTAACTTTAGCTTTAGTTAATGATCTCTTTAGAAAACATAATTTATTTCTTTAAGATGTGACCCAGCTAATCTGTTCCCAGCCTAATCGACCTTAGCTTCCATGGCTTTACCTTCCAGGGTAAACCTTACATGTTTCTACTATACAACAACATTAAAACGAAGGATTAGATGACTCAAACTGTCTCTATAGTTTTCTCATGAAAACAAAACAAACGATACAACACGCCCAATACCTATTCATCACCTTTATTTACAGCTTCTTTATTCTATTCTATAAATTCCTTTCATTACCATGCTGTACTTCTCATCCACAACATTAGAAAATTGATAAAACTCACACTCCAAAGGTGTTGGGCTTTTTGTTGTTGCAGGTTTTTTATTATGCTTCTGCATAAGGAGAACACAACTTCATTCCAGTATATTAGGAATTATTAAGAGACATTAATTACCACCCTCCTCAAAGTCTCCAGTCACCACAGCAGTGCTGTAACACTTATTACGCCTTCTTCCATACTGCCTGTTGACATTCAATCTGCCCTTTGATGATGAAATATGCAAACTGTAGAGGTAAAACTATGAGGTTCATGTTCCACTTAGATTTACCTCCTGAAATTCAGTCACAGAGACAAAACTTGTGTGATGCACTCCTGCACTCCAACCAGGCCATCAAATATCAGACTGGTTTTATAACATGATACTTGCAGGAAAATTAATAAGAAAAGAGAGATCAAAAAGCTGTCTGAAACTTCTTACTAAAACCTCAGAAAGTTGCTTTTCTGAAAGATTTATAAATTTGCAACTGACCACAGAATCAACTAAGCCAGAAAAGACCTTTGAGGTCCAGTCCAACCTCTGACTTTAAACCACCTTGTCAGCTAGACCATGGCACTAAGTGCCACATCCAGTCTTTTCTTAAACATCTCCAGGGATGGTGACCCCACCACCTCGCTGGGCAAACCATTCTAATGCCCAATCACTCTTTCTGTAAAGACCTTCTTACTAACGTTCAACCTAAACCTCTGCTGGTACAGCGTAAGTCTCTGTGCTCTTGTCCTCTTGCTGGTTGCCTGGAAGAGCAAGAAGAAGAAGCAGCGACCAACCTGGTTACAACCTCCCTACAGGGAGCTGTAGAGAGTGATAGGGTCTCCTCTGAGCATCATCTTCTCAATTCTAATTGTTTTATCTTTACCACTGACTTGCTTCAGCAGATGTTTTCTAACCATCCTAACAGCTAGTTTAACTTGTTTCTATATTCACTTAGCAGCACAGTTGTACTTTGCAACCCATAATCCATGGGGCTCTACTCAAAGTTCAAAAACTGGCTGAAAATATCCCAACCATGTTAACTAGTTCGTAACACTGGACATGGCCCTTCCAACACTAGTCACTTCAAAACAGATGCTCAGAAATTTGGCATTCCTAAATTGGAGGTTGAAGATTCCATCCTAGACCAGCACAAGCAGACAGAAAGGGGCAAAAGTCACACTTACACTCAGTGCATTGGCCACAACAGATCCATAATGAAAATTAAAGCAGTCCAGAGCCTGTTTTCATTTATGCTCAACTCTATGCAACTAAAAGAAACCTACTTACCATCCGAGGAATGGGAAAGTAGGGGCATAGTGCAACAAGTAGTTGTGTTCCATGAAAATCTGTTTCCAAATCAAGACATGACAGGAGATGAGAGCTACAAAGAAATCCTCAAGGAACTCCCATCTCTGGAAAGCAGAGTAGAATTTGACTTGCAACTTACTATGCTATGCTACACTATATTGTGCTACATAATGCTCTACATCCATAATATGTATTGCCAGGTAGAGGTGTCTTGGTATTTTGACTCTTTAGTAGATAAATTATAATGACTTAATGATGAGCAAACTGAATATTGGTGACTGAGAATATTCGAGTAATTTTTAATTACTAAAACAGGAATAATGAAACTTAAAAACCACTCATCTCTGACTTCATAAATCAAGCAGTGTTAAGCATAGACATACTTCTACTTGATTAGTTTGGCATACTCTCTAGTGAAAATAGACAAGACACTTAAGATCAGGAAGTTTTCAGTATCTAATAGACTGTTGAAGGACGTGCATCAAAACAGACTGCAATGACTAAGTAAAATTTCAGTACATCAGAAACTTCACAAGAAAAAAAAGAAAACAAGCCACACCAGCAGAAATAGGTGACCAAGAACAGAGACATTTAGAAACACAGGGGGAAAAAAAAAAAAGGAAGAATGCACTAAACCCCAAAAGTTCAATATCTTTACTACCAGGTATCCCTTCTTTTTCTGTCTTTAAAAGTATATTTTTAACATACCTGCCTTTGGTTTTCAATAAATAATAATCCATCATTTGTTGAAAACCAATAGCCTGAGTTATAATTGAAACAAGAGTTACCAGAATTAAGTGTAAAAAACTTAATTAATACATCTACAATCAGTAGGCTTGCTTTAAGTATACATTCTATAGGTCGCCTTGAAAAAGACTACATTAATTAACAACATCCTCTCTCTGGATTATTAAATTTTCAGATTTAATTAAAGCAAAGAGAACTGGCAGAAGAGTCAGCATCTTAAATTGGCCAGATGAAACAACACACAGAGGAAGATGAGATTATACAGCTTCTGACAGTGACGTAATGACAGTACCAAAACATATAAAGAGAATTAAATACACAGTAAAACTAAAATTTTTCATTAGTATCAAATTCAAGGACATATGCTATGCATAAAGTCATTGTATATATGTATTAAATATAATTAATTCTGAAAAATTGCTTCTTCAGAAAAGGTTAGACACTATTAAGATTATTTGATAGTCTTGTTTATTGCTGTGTGGAAAACTGTTCTACCCTGAGTTGCAGTCCATCCCTGTAAAACAAGATTTTCCCATTCTGTCCTCTGCTCCGTATATCTGCATAATTTCACCACCAGGGCCTGTTCACCAGTACAGAATAAATTACTTTTCCAGCAAAATGACTAGAGACTTGATCCTCTAAGTCTCTAATGCCATCCAACTCTCTTGAAAACCATTTTATTTTCTTCATCCTGCAGCTATGCTTGGTTAAAAATACATGTTTATGGATGTTCAAGGCCTAACATATGCAAAGACTCATCACACTACTTGCCTTTTTCAATGGACAAAGCTGAGGACAGGTTGCCTTTCAAGAATAGCTTAGAAGAAAAACACCAAAAATCTTCACCCATTGGTGTTTACTTTGAGCTACTGCTTGAAAGGCTTTATACCAGTCTGTTACCAGGTCATACAGTGTAGTATCTTAGTACAGGACTGATAATTCTGAAGCACATGAATTGCTTTTCACATCACTACACTGTTATTGCCACTACTCAATGTCATGGGATTTGTACACCACACAAACACAAAGAGCTACTGCCATAGCACATCTGGAGTTAGTCAGTGATGCCTTGTCTATCAGTCTCCTCATGCTTCAGGAAACAGAAAAACACCACACATCTGGTAGAGCTGCTTATGATCCTCAGTTGTGTCTGAAAACAGAGGACAAGAGCCCATCTCAGAAGAAAGATTATTCCAGAAACTTCCAGAAACAAGTACCCACAAAGATGAAACTTTCTTCCAGCAAGTCATTTTTACATCAGAGTGATAGTTTTTCCTTGATTCTGCCAAAAACCTTCTTGAAGTAAGTGTGAAAAATTACTTTGTTTTCAGTTGGTGATAAACCTCATCAGAAAGTCCTTCAAAGCTCAGCCTAAGCTCTGCTGCACAAGAGCATACACATCTATCCTGTACCTCCCAGACTCCGTGGGCAGTCAGCTGTTCACACTGATGTGTCTTTCCATACCCTCCCCCATAGCTTCCATCCTTCAGAAACCCATGTGCCAGTGTGGACTATGGTATATTTATACTTTCCCTCCTTGGAGGCTCCCAGTGTTACTGATTACTTTCCACAAAGCAGTTTAATATTAGACACCATAACAAACTGTGTTTTCTCAAAGAGCCTGCTGAAGATAAACATCCTGGAGACTCCAACATGTAGATCAATTTGACAAAACCATCCTGGAAAATTGAATTTAATTATAAATGCTAAGGTCAGAGGAAGAAGGGAAAACAGCCATTTAGCATGAAGTGACTGAAATATTTATATAGCTGGAAAATTAAGCAGCACAATGCACAGCACAGAGCCCGAAGGACTGGTATTGTTTAGTCCTGACAACTCATAGCCAGCCCTAAGTGCAGTTATGTGCAAAGCTGAATCAAGTTGTTTCAATATTTTTATTCCTGCAATGATAAAAGCTGTGGAAAAAAAAAAAAAAAATAACAGAAAACCAGAAAATCCAACCCTGCTGCATGACCACCAGCAGCAAAGGCAGCAGTTCAACAGTTTACCTGACACAACCCTGCACGTCCAAGACTGTCTCCACTTCACTCTCTCCATGGGGGCATCTAAGGACTGCTCTCTGCTGCCAGCACCAGTCCTATGACTACACTGAGTCTCTTCTCATAGTGTGCAAAATCTCTATTGCTTGGCCACTAGCTGCTCTGACTGCGGAGCAAATCTGCTCTTTGGATAGAGTACCCAGCCCCAGGCTGCAATGAGGAGGGTTTGTCCATTTGGCATCTTGATTATAGTAAAAATTCAGCTCCCAAAAAGTAGCTCATCTCTAACAAAAGACCACCATTTTGTTTGCAGGTTATAAGTTCATCACTACATTCCCCAACCAGGGAATGTCACAACCAGGACCATTAGGAGCATTTCTCTTCCATCCTTTCTGCAATGTCAATCTCTTGGGGAAAAAATTAAATGTCTACACTGAGACTTGCATTTCAATCTGAACAGTTTCCCTCCCTCCTCCTCCCCCACCTCCACTGTGGACATATGATAAAATTAAAGGAAATTATTTGAAGGAAAGTCAGATGTCATGCAGTATCTCAAGCATTTATACATTTCAGAAGATCATCATAGAACAATTCATGCTTCACTAGTTCCAGTGGGAGAAAATATAAGGAACTCACTACTAGTATCAGAAGCTTATCAAATAAAAATAACAAAGAAAATTATTAAAAAGACAGCTCTGTATTGCTACAAACACTTAGAAAATTACTGATAACAATGAATTCATGTTACCAGAATATGTCTTCACATAGCATATATTCATTTAACAGCCAGAGCAGCCTGTGACAGCTTACTCAGGAATCAGGAAGCATGTAATACATCAAGAAGTTTTAAACAGTAGCATTATCTGACAGGCTAGTAAAAAGGTGATTCACTTACTGCTCATAACACACTGGTTGGATGGTGCTTGAAAGCCCCAATGGAAAAGAATATCTGTTCATATTATTACAAGATATCAATACTTAGAAATTCTTATTAATTGTGTGATAAACTATCTGAGAATAGTGCTCTTTAAATTTCAGATAAGCACAACACCGCATTTATGTACTCAGCTGTTCTCATACCAGGGTAAACCAGCACATTTTCACATGATCTCTACTAGGAAAGGATCCAACAATGAAAGTGAAAACAGAATTCCCAACAGAAAATTATTTATTTGCAGGAATGTCTTTACAGACCCTCAGATTTATTAATAACACATTTTCAGCTATTACTGTATTTCCCTACCAACTAGACACATTGGCTCCAAGCTACAATTTGAAAAAATGCAAATTTCAATGTTATTTTTCTATATAATTAAATATATAAAAGACTTCTTACACTTCTATAAGAAACCATAAGCAGCAATTACTGTCAGATGTGACTGCTGTCATTAAAAAAAGTCACCACATGTTTACACAATATTTCCTACACACGGAGGAAAGAGAAATTATAATCGGTGCTTTGGGAGGACTCCTTTTAGAGTTCATATGGGATATAGGACATGAAAAGTAACAAGCCCAACAACCAGCTGAAAATGAGGGCACAAAAAAAATTCCACGTTCCTCTGCATTTCCTGTATCAGTAATGCCCCACTGCAGTACAGCTGCTTTAAAACACTCAGTTCTCAAACAAGCATGAGAACAAAGTGCTAACAACCTCCTTGCTGAAGTCTCAAGGAAAAGATGCCTCTCCCAAGCTGTTCTGTAAAGCCTAGAACAGCAATGCAGTTTCCCAAACCACCTAACGGGTTTGCCAGTTGTGCACCAAAGTTGGCACCTTTTAATCTGCACCTGCAGAACAAAACAGTGAACTGAGATTCAGTGTGACAATTCACAGAGAACAGTGTGACAACTGAGTACAAGACTGAAGGTGGAAAACAGTGCTTATGAGGTGTTCCTGCTCTCACCAGCACACCCTGGGATAAGACCAGGGTCTGTCTGTTCTGGTCTGCAGCTTGCAAGAGTTTGACGAGACCATCCAGGAGTCAGGCTAAAGCAGGAAATACAACCCCTCTCCAGACAGATTACACATTCTACTTGGTTTCTCTCCCTTCAAGCTGCTATAGGGATATATCTAGCATTAATAATTTTTCTGAAGCTTTGTCTTATTTTCCCCTTAGGCTTTTCTTATTCATATATTTACATGTGAATAAAAATGCTGCTAAGGAAGCAGACGGGAAAAGGTTTTTGCACAGAAAAGATGTTGCAAAGAAATGTTTAGTCTGCATGAAATCGAAGAATACTTCTTAGGAACCCTTAAGGCAAAAATCAGGAAAGTGGGCTAAAGAGAATGCACACATGCATATCTCAGCATGTATTTCTGCTGATTAAAGAATATTCTTCTTATTAGGAAATAAGTTAAAAGTTCCTGAATCTTATAATAGTATTTAGCTCTATACTTATACTAATGCAGCTTTCCCCGAGCTAAACTAGGGTTCTCATTTGAGAGCACAGGAAAAAAAAATAATTTAGTTATCATGAGAATCAGTTAGTCTTAACATGGCTGAGCAGTTCTTGATGTGTTACTTGACCTGCAGAATATCTGAAGCCAGACAGTTCTAATAAGTGCTGCACCGCATGGCAAATTACATAAACGAATAAGGATTTAGACAAAAGCAATTAGAATAAGTATTTGAATCTGATCAATTTTGTGAGTATTACAGTAAAGATCTGATAATGGTTTTGGTATGCTTTTGTTGCAAGTTTTGCAAAGTTGTTTGTTTCTTGACTCAATGCTTTCTTGGCCACCTAGATTTTTTATTGTTCCGCTTAAGTAATTTTTTATTATAGCATTCATTTGTAATCAATTGTATAACTGCTAGAACCAGCAAGGATTTCTAGAGAATCAAAAATAGCCAGCTGCGAGAAAATTTCATATGAACTTTTCTTTATTATAAAAAAATAAACCAATCCCCAGCTGGTAAACAGCACAGTGGAAATTAAGAAGTTGAAACACAACTTTCTGCATATAGATAAAAAAGTACATTATTTTCTTTTTTATTTCTTACTGAAACACAAAGCCTTAAATTTCACTGCAAAATATGTGTTTGCTGTCATGGTTATTACCTTCAGCTTCTGCATCACATACAAAATGAACATTAATATGTCAAAAGTGGATATATAAATTCCTGAAAACCTCTAGAAGTGAAAAATCAGATGCAGTGGAAGACCAAGAACATAACTTAATCATGTATTTCAATCAAGATAACAATTTTCTATTACAATAGAATTCCACTATGTGACATTTAACTACATTAAAAAACTACAAAAATTTGGGAGAAGAGACCTGCCAATAAGAAATGAATAAATGTTACAGGCCAAAAAAATGGGGAAATCCATAACAGCAGTGGCAAAATGCTATACTATTGTGATCTGTGAAGTCAGTTTCACTGTGCTTATTGCATCTAAACATTTACTAAACTAAAGAAAAATTAAAATTAGAGGCCAATTCTCAGTGAATGTGACGGGAAAATAACCAACTTCTAAGTACATGGCAGCTACACAACTAACTTTAGAGTTTACAATCTCTAACATAATTCCATATTTTTTGACTCTGAATTGAAATATTCGCTATTTATAGACTTTTACATAAATTAATAAGCTTCTTGGTTTTAAGGGACCCTTAGAATAATGCTATTATGGTTTAATTTCTTCTTGTCCCCTTAAGGAATGGAAGTTGTTGGCAGGAGACCAGACTTTCACCTGAAATCTGATGTGCAAGTTCAGTGTCTGCAAAACCCCTACCAGAGTGGGGGGGGTGGGGGAAAAAATAAAAACTATCTGTGGACAATGTTACTAACCAAAGCACTCCCTAGCAATAATTCCTTGCAAAAATGTATGCATCTATTGCAGCAAACGTGCCATTCACAAGCAATTCCATTCTTTGTCCAGCTATGTTACACCCCATCGTCCAAGGAACAGAACAGATAGCAGTTTCCTAGTGTGTCCTAACCAAGTCTGTTTCTCTTCTATTATATCAAGAAATTTATTTTTATGAAGGGCACAGCAGCCTCTTTCCAAGAGGATGAATCATGACAGAAATTTCAAGAGCTCATTTAAAAGAAAGTGCCCACATTGAAAAGCATACATAATGCAAATAGGGCAACCTTGAAGCTCAGACTGATGTACCACTCAACACCAGACAGTTACCTAACCCTGAAAAGCACAGATGTATGCAAAAGCTGAATTTCTCTCTGCACTTCTGTAGTCAAAAGACTGGATGGGATCCCAAAGTTGACAGTACTGATTCATAGTGGAAACTCCCAGGATAAACCTATTGCAGATGGCTGAAACTGATACATGCTGCATTCATTCACCCCTCTATTATTCATCCTGAAGTCCCTCTTGACTAAACTGCAATTTTCAGAAAATTACAATGATAATGGTAGGTAAATGAACAAAAATTAAGCCTAATGCAAATGAACTTCATCCATAAAATATGATTCATGCTGGAGCCATATTTTTCAAAAAACAAAAATGCAACTGATCATGCAGACGCAAGTAGATACACAAATACACAAGCACTACAATTGCACAAATAAGATTTTGTGTGTAATGGTGGCTCTGCACAAAATAGGGTCCATCACTCGCATTCTATTCTTCTCAAAAATAACCCTTTGGTTGACAGAGCTATAATTAGGAGCTGAAGGTTTGTTACTCTGTCAGTTGAATGAATTGATTGGCAATGAAGCTTAAAAAAAAAAAGAATGTGAAAAGGGCCTTAAGCAATTGATCTTCAGCAGACTTGGTAGCGAGCACAACACCTTTCACAGGAGTGAGGCATTGTGACATCTGCAAACAGAAATTTCTTTAAAACTAAGCATGTGTTAAAGTGAATTGAAAGCACTATTATATGTTTAAAACAAAATCAATCTATTTCAAAAGGTTCATTTTACGGAACAGGGAAGGAAAACATTTTCTACAAGGATATTATCAAACCACTCAACTTTAATTGGACATTAATTACAACAGTAGAATATATTTTGATAGTAAAGCTATGTATCTACAGGACAAACCACAGTCTAATAAAAACAGCAAAGCAAAGAGGCTGATAAATCATCAAGTCGATCACTTTGCCTGTGTGTAGAGTGACTATTCTCTCTGACACATTTTCAAGTGCCCTATTTATTCAATGAAAAGATTATGCAAGAGCCTGACACATATCAAATAATGTGACAGACAGACAGGCACACACACATATTACTAAGCCGTGTTGCAAAGCCACAATTTTTGGCAGATCTCAATGCTAATCTGAGGTCTGTCATTTTAGCAGGCACAGAAATTGATCACAATTATTATTGAAGATAAATTCAAGTTTGCTAATTCAGCCTTTCCACCAGAAAGTCCAAAGCCTTTTGTGCTGTGGAACTGCATCTTTAAACAGCTGCTAGAATTAACACAGGGAGACTGACAAAAATACAGCTCTTCCTTCAACTCAGATTTTAAACGAACAGGGCCACGAAGCAGCACAGTCAGAAAACAACTGTACTTAACTTGCTACAGAGCTATCTTCCAAATGATCAATGCAAAAGTAAATATGAGGAAAAAATCTCATATTTCTGATTCTCTTTGAGCGTGTATTATATATTTCCCATCAACAGAACATCATAGGAGCACCAAACGAACTCTGATTTTTCAAAAAATTACAGAATTACCTTCTGCTTCCAGAAAACATTACTCTTGTTCTTATTTAGGTTATCTGTATCAAAGAGAAGCAAACAAAAGTGTATAGCCTATAGTCTAACTAGTAGAAGGCAGGTGTCAACAAAAGCTGTATCCCTGCAATACCAGGAAAACAAAACCTAGAATTCTCTATCAAATTACCATTATTTATCCAGCCTATGGTGGATAGTTAATAATAGAAAAGATACAAGAAAGAGACATGATAATAAACAGTGAAGACTTATCTGGATACAACCAAGATCTCGTGACATCACAAAAATATGTACCAGCAGTAGTGAATTCATGTCATCATACTTGTGAAACCTTTTCAAAAGCACTTGCAATATGAACCCATATAGTGCAATTTTTCATGCCACAAGCTTCGAGGAATTCCCTTAGGACCAAGTTATATGGTATTTGGGAACAACAACTGTATTTTAGAATTCAGGATTTGAATTGCAGAGCATTTAAATTCTTAAGAAGAACTCCAGCTGAGAACACCAAATTCAGGAGCAGATTAAGCTAGCATTCAAATCTGTGAATGGCTTGAGATATGAAGGATGCTTCACAGATACGAATGTTAGTTCCCCAATTGCCTGGGCCCTTCAAAACCTATGCCTGTAAGTCACAGGTTCAAGATCAGTGAATATCCGTAAGCTCAAATGGCTATTAATTTCATTTGCTCCAACAAGAACAAAAAAACTAATTCACTGTTCAGTATTTTTACAGGTGCTTGGGTGCAAGCATTTCCAATAAATGAAAGCTAAAACTGTATTGATGCAGGTTGATTCAAAGAAGCTGTAAGAATGCAATTCTCAATGGCATTGGCAATAAATGGCTTCTACTGAAATCACCAGAATTGCTCTACTTCATTCTGGGATAACATTTTCTCCAGTGGTTTGGAAAGCATCTATTACAATACTTTTTTGGTTAAGAGTTATAGTTCTATACTTGTTCTGTGGTACTGCCATGAGAGTCTAGTCAAGAGAATGATTTCCTGGGCTAAGTGCTGCATAATAAAGTGCTAAGTCTCCTTTCTGAGAATTTTAGCAGCATTCACTAAATCATGGACAAATCCACTCTGTGCATGGAAATCTTATCCATGCTCCTATTCATCACCTCGGACTACTTAAGACATACATTTACAGGGAGAATGAGATTTGCAGAGGCTTGCAATTATCTAATCAAGAGCAAACACTTTGTCCACATTTCAGCGCCCTGTTACTTCTCAGGTCTCTGGGGCATTTTAAATTTTCCCTGTAAAAGCTTGCAAGTCCTTCTACATATCAGTAATTTCTTGCCCTCACAGGTTCCAAAAAACCTAAAATATCTAAGCCTCAGTTCTGAGAGAAATGCCAGAAAACAACCAAGTCCCACAGTTCTCAGACTCTGAAGCAGGCTGTATTCATCCAGCACTGATATCCAAAAGTAGCCAGGGGAAATAACAAAAACATATGTCTGCGTCCTGCTGAGCCCAACTTTAAGCTTGGATGTAGCAGGGAAAGGTACAATTCCCTGTTCTGCCTGACTTGAAACATATGCACTAGAACTGCTACAGAATTTATGATTCCGCATAGAAATGAGGGTTCTGCTTGTTGCATCTCCCACAGAGCAGGAAGAAATCTAAAAATAGAGCAACCGAGGAAATCATACAGATTGATTTTGGCAAAGACAGACTTAACCCCACCAAGGCTTTTTAGGGGAACTGCAAGACAGGAAAAAAATATTTTCACATCAACCAAAGCAGGTTGAGACACCCAGGAAGAAAGGATCAGGCAAGGGGAGAAGGTTGAACTGCCAGCAAAATTTAAATCTGAAAGAGCTTGCACACAAGAAAGAAAGTGGAATAAAAAATTCTCTCAAATTCTTAGGGGCTTCTCAATTCTCCTCCTGTAATAGCCCACCATTGAAGTGCTTAATTATAGTTCTGTGTCTGAAATAACAAGATAGAAGCCATCAATGTACACTGCCACCTGACAATCCTCAGTACAAGCCAGTACACCCCCCAAAACATACATACAGGATATTTAGATGTTCGGATGCCTTTTCACAAGTCATTTCTTGCATGACTGACTCTAGTACTAGACTACTATATGACTTCCACAGCCACCATTTGCATCATCAGACTGGATTCAACAAATAACTACTAATAGTGCTAACAGAGTAAAGAACATGGGAGAACGATTTAACCACTTCTGATAAGATTCCTCTTTAAGGAAGACAAGACCTAAAACCATAGACTTTTTAAGCTCTCAATACTAAAACTCCCTAAATTTTAGAAGTGTCAATACCTGATTGCTGGCAGCTGATATCCCCGTACCAAGCAGTGCTCCAAGACAGTGGAGTGGAAGACACACTGATCTTCACAGTCAGTGCGGGTGCCGCTTCCGTGCCAAAATCCACTCCCAACACTGCCTACATGAATGCTGCTTCATCCTATGCTTTTTCCATCAATGGCCCATTTCATAAAAGTCTTATGACCTCATAGCTTCAGTTTTAAAATATGGCTCTAGTCCCCAGAATAAACTCGACACAAATAGATTAATTACTTTTAATATTGCATTTTACCCAAATCCAAGAAAAGCCCAAATCTAGATCACTTAAAAAATTACTTCCTAAAGCTAGAGGCTAACAATAAAGCTCTCAATTTGGTAATATGGGAGGTATCGAAAAGGGAGGAGAAAAAAATTGTTCCATTTTCAAACAGCTTTTTATCTAGTCATGTAATTTTAACAAAGCAAGCCAGTAAATACATTTTCTTTTAACTACAGTGCATTACTAGGAAGAACTATTTTTCCTCTCTTCATACCTCCGAACAGAAACTCATTTCCTTTCATTACAGTGTTGCTGTTCACACACAAGGTGAATAAATTTCACTGGGTTCTCCCTGTTTCAGGTACAGATCCATCGTGAACTGAACAGAAATAACTTCCCTAATTAGAACACATTTTGAGCCAGTTGTAACAATTCAGAAATGGCACAGCAAAAATCTAAATAATAAAAATATGTTTCATTGGGCAGAATAACTCAAATTTTCCTGCATTCGCAGCCAAGCAAGAGCATGTATAAGAGCACTTGTCTGTGACCAAGAGCACCTAAGGTAACAACAATAATGGTTTGTGTGTCAACAGCAAAAAGGAGTTTTAAGATACCCAGGGGAAAACAAACAAACAAACAAACCCGGTTTGAATAAATAAGGTACAAAAGCTAGCTGATTAACAGACCACAGTGTGGATTCATTACCTGTATTTAAAAAGGTTGCAGCTAACTTTTTTGGAACCACAGAATCATTAAGGTTGAAAAAAACCCCTCTGTGACCATGGAGATCAATGATTAATGCATCACTACCTAGCCTGCCATAAATCCATGTCTCTGAGCACCACATCTACACGTCTTTTGAGCACTTCCAGGTATGATGACTCAGCCACTTCCCTGGACAGCCTGTTCCCAATGTCTGACCAGCCTTTGGGTGAAGAAATTTATTCTTACATCCAGTATAAACCTCCCCTGTTGTGGCTTGACACCATTTCCTTTCGTCCTATTGTTTGTTAACTGAGAGAAAAGACTGACCCCTATCTGGCTACAGCCTCTTGAGGTAGGTGTGGAGAGCCCTCCTCAGCCTCCTTTTTACCTAGTTAAATAAACCCACATCCCACACAGCCACTCCTTACAGTTGTACTATAAGACTTGTACTCCAGACCATTCAATAGCTTTTTCATCTGCCTCTGGACACAATCCAGGTATTTAACTTCAAATTGGAGTATCCAGTTATAAGATGAGACAAAAAGAAAAGTAGTTCCTGCTGCCATTCCATGCAGCAGGGCCACTGGCACTGACAGCAGTCTCAGCAGCATCTGCTTCCAAGGACACCACAGAGCTGATCAGTGAGACTGCTGCAGCAACCCCAAAACACCCCTTAATCACTGAGGGTAGGAGCTGTGCAGACATACACACCAGGCACTGGCATCAGTGAGGGCACTGTAAATGTGTAAGCTGTCACATTCATACCAATGCCTGGCAAGACACAGGCCTGCTGGGAAGGAACTGTCCGGGTCCCAGGTCCCATCCTGCTCTGAGCTCCCAAGTCTGCTTCCCTTTGTGCTCCATGCCTGTGTCCTGTCAGCTTGCCAAGTCCTAGTCTTTGGTACCACTCTGGGAGACACAGCTTGGTGCTGAAGGTGCATGGGGTGGAGGAGATGTCTGACTAACACCAGCTGCTGCACAGTATGGGGAGGATGAGCACTGGGACACTGCACACCACTGACAGAACTGTTCCTTCCACTCCGCACCACCACCAACCACCTGAGAGCTTTCTGCAGCAAGATACAAAAAGAGTTCTCTGCTACACCAGACAAGGGGAGAAGAGAATAAAAGGTGATGTCTGTCCTGAAAGCCCTTCTGCAAGGCATGGGTACAATGGCAGCCAGGGTCATCAGTTTCTCTTTCCTTCAGTAGCCCACAGAGAGCCTCCTGGCAACCATGGTGCTCTGATTGCATCTCTCCTTTCTGCCCAACACTCCTTGCTTGTCTGACAGAATTATGAACTCCACATTTTGTTTCCTGACTTTGACTGCAATTTTCCTCCCATTGTACAGCATCCTAGTGGGCTCTTCCTGTTGGAACTGGATTTTCCACCTCTTTTGAGCTATGAGGGGGCAAGTAATCACCCTGCTTCCCTATAGTCCCAAGGAACAGCAACAGGGATTAAACACATTCACTCTGTCAATTCCTGATTTCCAGTCTGTTAATGAGATGACAGTAAAGTCACATGTTACTATGGTGGTTTGGCAATTGTAAAAGTATGGAGAGTCCCTGCTTTTGAAATACTGCAGACCACAAAAACTGAAATGAAAAACTTCAAAATTATTTTTCTTAAAGGAACCTATCTTTGTGATGGTCTGAACCACTTTGGTTGGGGTGGGAGATGAGGATTGTACTAATGTATTACCATATAGTTTGGAGGGAAAAAAAGAGGGTCGGAGATGAAGTCTTCATGACTTCTTATTTCTTCAAAATAGTGATTAGAATTCTGATTTATTATGTAAGACAGCCTTGAGGAACCTGTAGTTCTAAGTTGAAATGGTGGTGATGTTCTGTTTTAAGTAACATCAGAAGACTAGGGAGAAGAAGAAAAGCCAAACAAATTTTAAATCCCTTGGGGTGTGGAATACGTGTACATTTAATAATTTAATTAAGTGTTCAAAGATGAGATAGAGTTCAATACACCATGGTATAGATAGATAAAAGACAGTAGCAGCAGAAACCTTTTCTTTGCCCCCGTTTAGCTTCAAACTTTGATATAACAGATTATTATTCATTTAATTAAAATGTGTGGGATAGTTCTGTGATAATTAATCCTTTATGTGTGATTTAAAGAGTGAGCATCTGTGCTGTGATAGACCTATGTGCATTATCTATCCTGCAATGTTCAACTGAAAGAAGACTTTAAAATGAAGTAAGTCTGTATTAAGGTTTAAATTGAAAGCACTAACAATAAAAATTATATGGGTGAATTTGCTCATACCACAGTCATGTGGGCCAATTGCTATCTCCACTGCAAAAAATGAAGCACTCTGTACTGTAATTCTCAGTTAAGAGCTCTCACAGAAATTCTTAATATTTTACTATAAACATGCAGCAACAATATCTGACATTTGAAAGAGACTAGGCAAAACCCACAATTTTTTCATTCAAGAAAGTTTCCTGCTAATTGATCTTCTATAGTTTATATGAAATTTTAAAAATGGGATCTTGTGCCTCCAAAACATCTGCATTGCTTAAAAGTCTGAAGCTGGTATGCAGTTCAAGTCATTAAACCACAAATTAAGCTGAACCTTATTCAGTATACATCACTGCATCCAGGTGATATTTGTTCTGTCAATTCACATTTATTCTCAAATATCTCTAATTGTCAAAACGAACTCTTAAGGGTTGAGGAACTTGCCTTTATTCCACATCAGAAATCAAAATTCTGCATAACAGAAATAAACAAAATAGATAATAGATATTGTTTCTCACCGATCAGAGTCTATATGCAGTGTGAATGCCTTGGGAATTTTTTTTTACATTTTGCTATGTCTCTGGTGAGAGAGTTAAATAAGTGTTGCCACAGCCAAAAAAAAAAAAAAAACATAACAAGGTCAATAAGCCTTAATATAATGTTCAACAACTGAAGTCATGGTAACTTCTAAAGGCACTGCAAGATACCTTGTGCAGTGAGGAGAAGAAACATCCAGTCACATCTCCTGTTGAGCTGTGCAGCACACTCCTGTTCTGGAGCCAAGATGGGCAAAGGCAGCAGCACATGGAAGGATCTCATCTCCAGCCCAGGGGAGTGCAGGAGCTTCCATAAGAAGACATAATGATAAGGACTGCTCAAAGAAAACTAACTTGTTTGTGCATAATGCTTCTAACATCAATTCCACTCAGTACAGAACTTTAGCAAAGAAAAACAAATTAGTCCAAAGTGAATGTCATCATGGAAATTTTACTGTACTGCTGATGAAAATATTAACTGTGCTCTTTCACAGATGCTTGAAGTTTCACATCTAATTGTCATAAAGACAGAACTTGACTGCCTTCTCATTTCAATTAACCCTTAATACATCTTTCACCTTTCTAAAAAGTGAAAGCACCATATTTATTCCTGAATAAACATAACCAAAAAGACTATAAAAAAGCTATTATGTCCTATTCAGGAAACAAATCAATCCAAAGTAACCGATCCTTTAGGGAAAAAAAAAAAAAACAACAACAAAATAACCCAAGACCTTTTCAAAATGCAAGTTTTACAATTGTAAAGTGAGGAGGTTGTAACACTGATGTGTTACAATGTTACACATCAGAGATCCTAAAGAGTTCTTTAAAATACTTCTTTAGTCTAGCACTCAGATTTAAACTGTCAAAGCTGAACATGAATTTTCCACACCAGGCACCTTTTCTTACCCTGCATCATTATTTGATGCTTTAGTGTGTGATGTGGGTAGGCACTGAAAGGTGACTTAGAGGCATTTGTTAAATCACCATGATTTTACCAAATATCCTGGATATGGGAGTGATCTCCTAAGTAGTAGTCTCCTGGGAAATAAAAGTCACATTAAGCATCCTTTTCTTTAGGCATCTTTAACAATTGGTCAGTTTTGATCAGATGGCAGCAGGTAAAGTCTAAATTGCAGAAAGAAGTTACATGAAGAACACCAGGAACATTATATATATAGTTTCTTCTAGCTTGATGTGGAACAGCATTATGATTTGGAGTGGCAGAGAACACCAAGATCTGCTGCTAGTACTTCTACTGCCATAACAACAGAAACCAAAAACTTAAAATATCAGCAATTATTGTTAGATTCCTCTAATTAATATAGTCGCCTTGTTAAAAGATGAAAACCACCTTCTTTTACTAATATACATAATTTCAAACTAGAGTATACCCTTTTTGCTTCTGTTTCACATTGAACAGATATATATTACCCAAGATCAATACAACTCAAGGCTAAGAAAAGTCAGACTGGGGTCTCTAGTCAAGTTTATTATATAATGGTCCATATAATGTGCACCATCCTGGTTTGTCTGGGACTGAAACCAAGAACTTATGACAGACAAACAGACCTTGAACCAACCAAAGCACATATGCACAGATGCTATTTTCACTTCCATGGTTTACTTTATTGACAAGGACAAACTTTAAACAAAATGCAGAAGCCATAAGAATTGAGTCCTCAGGCAGCAAAAATAAATTTAAGAAAGTGGTTGTGAAGCAAAATGGAAGAGAATATTTGCTACTTTGCAACTTCAGACACTAAAATGAAAACTCTATAGGACATTTCTGAAGGGACTCAGTGGTTTCTTTCCCTTGGAAGAGGTCATGTCTGCAGCATAAACATTTTCATTGCAGATCACTATACCTGACTTACTCCTTTTCATATTTTAGTTAAAATAGAAAGTAAAAATCATCATGAACAATGCCTGCAGTTAATTTCTACAATTGTAATCCTATTTTAATTTCCCAATATTGCTTCAAATAAAATGTGAATGTATTTTGCTTTAATCTGTATATGAAAAATAGCTTATGAATAATTCATTCAGTAATAATTCCTCTAATCAGAGATTTAAATATTTTACTAGTGTTAGACTCTGTTCATTATTGCATCACTAAATTCCATGAAGAAAAAAAGCCAAATTTTCTCCAAACTCTATTATTAGCAAATAGAGTCATTCTTCCACCACAATTTCCTACTCAAGGGAAGAAAACAAAATTCACATTGGTTGCATAGAAATTTCCTACCCCTGCCCAAAGACAGACATTTAAACAAATGTGTAACTCTAGGGAAGAATGGGAGGTATCTTGACAAATTTAAGAATTTAACTCAGTGGAAGAGAGATGCAGCCCAAATCCATTTTTTCCAAATGGACCCCAAGCTTTCATAGACACATCTTCCAATTGTGGTTTTGAAAGTTTACCCCTTGGAGCATACCTGGCAGCAGATGAAAATGAGTGCTCTGAATCAATTTCCTGAAATCACAACTGCCACCTCTCTGCCTCTGTCCTTCAGGAAAGATTGTGAGGCACACACCATGTGAGAACAACTGAAACCAACTTGATCATTCATTTGTATTATCATCATCCCCTCCCATAATAAATGAGAGGTTTCTATTATATACTAGATTTCTGTTTCACAAAATCCTGGGTTTTCTACTTTGCTTTTCAGACTCATTTTTATCCTTTTTTTCCTCTCTTGGGCAAGGCTTCCTTTTCAACTGCAATTATCACTTCTCAATAATAATCCTTTCCCAAACAGCCTAGATTTTCACCCCTTTGTACTGATCCAGGTTCCTCAACATTTGATCCAGTAACTGGCTTATTTTACTCTCTATTCCCTCATTTGCCACCTCTGCATACAACCTGGATCCTTCCCTACCTAAACAACTCATTTTCTATGCTCATTACACTTCTTTTGTATTTTAGTCTTAGTCTCCCTAGTTCACAGGATTACCAATTCCTTTTCTGTCCAATAAACCTTGTTCTTTTCTTGTTTTATTTAATCTTATTTTCTCAAAATATGTTTTAAGCTTTTTTTCCTTCTATTTAATTCATGTTTAATACTCATACTTTAGCTGAATACTTTAAAGTATGGTGTAATAAAGAAAAATCTATGCTATTCAAAAAGCATGCCAAAATATGCAAACAAAAAGTATAAAATATTTGTTCCAGTGGCATGCATGCACATATATAGCATTGTTTAACTATATCATCTCCTTATTGAGTTGTGATGATCCTCTATCTGTAGTGGCAAACAGAATAAAAAGGCGTCCTTTGTATTGGGCTGTATAAGCATAGAGAGGAGAGGAGTTTCAAATGCCTAGCATCAAGTTAAAATTGGCAACAATTCGCAAGGATTCTGAAAAAAAATGTTTCAATCAACCACAGCATCTGGCCAAATGCTCAAAATCTGGCCAGCATCACCAGACACAGACAGTCTGAGTCCTGCCACAGCCAAGATTAAGTTCTAAAGACAACTTGATGCATTCCTTTGGACTTCACTGATATTTCTCCCTAAATATAGCTTCTGTTTGAATGAAAAGGAAAAAACAATGCAGAGAGAACACAGAACAGTTCAAACAGACAACTAACCATTTATTTCTTTAATTGTAATAAATATTTTATCCATAGATATCTCCTATAGACACAGAAGAGTTTTACCCACTTTCTTGGCACCAATGGCTTTAGTAAGACAGGAAAGACTCTTCACCTTTAAGCAGAGAGGCATGGGCTGGTAAAGCAGGGACATTCACATGGCAGATCCCACATCAGGGCATCAGCTCCCAGGGTATCATCATTTTTGCCTACAGGAGCTAGAGGGCCCAGGGAGGTGCATGAAGCTGCACATTCCCGATGTGACCCTGGCCAAGGCAGAGCTGGTGCACGGAGCCAGGCTCCTGCATGCCAGGAGCTGCTGGGAGAGCTGGCATTCCACTCCAGCTCCTTCACAGACAGTCCCTGTGTGAGTGATAGACCTAGCACAGCCTCAGCTCCCTCTAGAATACTGTCAGTGTTTTCCTGCATGTTTATATCCCAAATATTTCCAGTTTACACAAGATATAAATAAGCATTGCTGCAGAAGGACCCTGGTTCGGTTTTACATTTATAATATCTGGTTCAACCAGAAGTTTATACCACTGGACAGCTTGTCTTCAAAGATGGGTCTTGAAAAGTGGACAGTCCAATATACACCATACTTGGATCACATTCTTTCAGAACATGTGCAGTGATGCAGAAAGCAGAACAGACTGCAAGGATTTAAACCTACTTTACTGTTATTTTTATGCTTTTATAGTTTCATGCAAAAAGCTCTGAAAAGTGAAACCAATGGGGTAAAAAGGAGGTTAATGGGAGTGATTTGTCAAACTATGTGACTTTCTATAATATTGATATTATAGATTCTTTTCCTCAGAAATGTAAGGATTACTATCAGATGTCTAGAGGGCAAGTACCAAGGCACAGAAGTATATGAACTCTTATCAGACTATCTTTAATGTGCAATACTGTTAGAAATAATGTAATTAAGGATAGTAATAGGGATTCTTAAAAATAAATTATGCTAATTATATTATAATTTTAAAGTTATAATTAAATATTCAATTATTAAGAAATACAAAGGAGATTGAACAATTACATGGCATGTCTCTGTCATGGTAAATGTGCTTTAAATTAACATAGCAACTCATTATAACCAGCTGATTTTATCCAACTTCATATGACAGTTTTACTAGGTACTTCTGCTAACTTTGATTTCAAACTCAAAATACAGTATTCCATCCCACTTGCTTAAGCAAATGATCTCTGTTCAAAGAGCTGATGTAACTATGTTCAAGTGCATGAAAATGGGGAAATTTTCTTTTGTGCTACTTTTTACTCAACTTTTTTCCACAGAGCTCATTTACAGTGCAGCTGCCCAATAGCTATAGGACTCCTACCATGCCAGTGAACAAATAGTAAACTACTACTCAGGACTGGTATAAGCCAAACAGGGATTTCTTAGAAAGGCTTTATTACCAAAACTGGAGATGGTCCTGTACTACCTAGCCTGCATACCTCACTGTTCAGGGAAATTCCTAAAATCTGCTCTGAAAGATATTTATCCAAATATTTGTTGATGCTTAAGAACTACTTGGGACCCAAGTTAAGTGGTTCTGGAATAAACAGGCATTATGCAAAGAGGTCAATTTAGAACTTGGCATTCCCTTTCTAAAATAAAACTGGTTCAAGCAAGCTGTGGTAGGAGCAATTAGATATACAAAGTAGGAGCAAATATAAGCTTTTCTTTTTTGGCCATAAGTTTAACTTTTGAAAGTCATTTGTCATACTGTATGCAGGAAATCCCTAAAGCCTCAGTTCAAACACTCTTTGAAGTGCAAGTCAGCTCAGAAAATAATGATAAATTGAAATTTTTAATGAAATACCTATTTACTTTGGGTAAGGTTATCTAAAAACTACAGATTTCCCTCAAACATCTTCATGCAAATTCTAAATGTTTCTATTAATTTTTTAAACAGAGGTTATATTCCACTTAAATACAGGTGGATTCTACACACAAGATAAAAGGAAAACATGAAGACAACTTAATTTATTTAGCTTTGTCTAATGAAAAAACCTCTAAACCCCCTCAGTTTAGATGCTTAGTGACAGGTAAGACATCAGACATTTTAAGTGGATTCCTGTATTGCCACTATATGTTCCTAAATAAAGATCAAGTCCTCCTCATACCTGTTGTTACTGTTCTCAAGAGAAGAATCACAGTAACATTACAATCAAATTAACATTAAATTGTATGCAAAGATAATATCAGAGACTTACTGGGGAAGCAATAAAGCCACACACTTGTACCTATGAGAACAGCATAAGCTCCTCATGACCTGCAGCTTACCAAACTTGCAGTTACACCTGGCTATGTTGTCCAACATCTGTACCCTCTCACAGTACTCCTTCAAAAAACAGAAGCTCCCAACTTAAGAGCCTACAAATGTCAGTGTCTATAAATTCTGTACAGTTTGAGCTGTTGCTTCTCTCATGGTACCTTATTTAATTGGCTAATATACTCTTTTCACCTCAACTTAAGTGACTGAAACCAACAGTCAAAGTTCTGAGGGAGACAAATTTGAATACTGCACAAAGAGCCAGCAAGCATTTTCATACTGGAGGCAATACTGACCTATGCCTTTCAGCAGCTAGGGTGCCATGCCTTCAAACATCATAACCCATAGCTAGGCTGCCCTCATATATTCACATTTCAAATGTTGTTTCCTTTACCAGAACAGGTATCCTGTAGCATTCACACACATCAGAACCCCGGGTTTCCAACCCACCCGACCCAGTCTGTCAGCTGTTGGAGGACTTGTCAGATACTCTGAGGTTCACAGGAAGTTAAGCATAATGGAGGACAAGTGATTTTACCTGTGTTAATACTATAAAGTAGGTGCTTTTGTCCTTTAATCTATGGTACAATCTAACACCTATGCAACAGTTCCAGGGGTCACTCACCAAGCCCCAAAGAACTTGCAAATCTGCTGTGACATTGCCCAGAGAATCTAGGGAAGACCTCAATAAAACCTTTATAAGAAGCAGGCCACCAGCCAGGAAAAAAGGGAAATGCAGTTGGTGAAGCTGCCCAAGAAGGTTAAGGCACAAGGGCTTTCCCTTTTGAGACTCACAGGAAACATGTACTATTGATTCTTCCAAAACTGTCTTTTCCATACAGCTTTTGCTGTCCTTCCTTACATTCTCATCTAAGTGACACACTTGAACAAGTTAGAGGAATTTCTCTTTTCCCAAATTCACCACCATGTTTCATGTATACACATAGAAATTACATGAGAGAAACAGAAACAGATCTTTACAGGGAAGGTATTCAACAAACCTCTTGTCAGGCCCTATCAGGTCACTTTGTTCTGTCACTTCATCATTTGTTACCAATACATCCCTGTCTCCAGGTGATAGGAACTTTCGCTAGTCAACAAATGAAAAGAAATTATGATGACAAAGCCAAGATTGACCTTTTCACAGGTGTTCTTACTCCCCATCAACCCCAAATACTTGGAAGTCAGATATGAAGCAGTGTTTTTGGACTTTAATTTTCCCTTAGAGTAAAACTAAACACCCAGGCCTTACAAATAAAAATAAACAAATAAGGGCAAGGCTCACTAAACATTCTTGTGTTGGAAACAAGAACTTCCATGCACTGCCTTCTTTTCAGAGTTGCCCATCAATTCTTACTACAGCATTTAGTGAAATTTGGTGTTAATCCCATCACATTAAATTACAGCACTGGAGCAGGGGGAATGAGGAATTAAGAGAAGGTAAGGAAGAGTGGTATCTTCACCTGGTAGAGGCATTCTCCCCTCTTCCAGCTTTTTCAAAATACAGTATCTGCACATAACAGTCTTGAAGATGAATGAGATCACACACATGATCTGTGGAGCCATGTAGTTTTACGTCTGGCAAGAGAAGCCTGCTGTGTTTCAGGTTCTGTTTCAGTTTCATGATGAGCACCAACAAGGACCTACTATGTGCTCTCATTCTTGGCCTGGTACAGAGGTTGGGAATCTGATGAACTAGAAGGTCTCACAGAAATATGCCTATTCCCTGCATAACAAGTACACATACTAGCATTTCTTTAGGATAAGACAGACTTTTCACAGCCACCTCCCTGGAACTAGCCTACTAGTGTTAAGGAGAGAGCATACCTGGTACCCTTCCCTTCATCCTCTCTACTGTCTCCAGGAACTTACTAGTCACAGCAAGGGAATGCAAGGCCAAGGAGGACAGCTACACTCTGCTGACTTCTGCACTCGCTTCCTGCCTCTTCAGATAATGATAGGTAGGAACAGTTCAAGAGCTTGTTGACAAACGAGTTCAAGAGGGGTCAGTACAGGTACACGCAAGCATTCAACCTGCGTAACCCTCAAGCCTCATCTCCTCATTTCCACAGAATTACAGAATCAGCTAGGTTGAAACGATCTTGGAGCTCATAAAACACAAGCAACCACGCATTTGAAAGAAACAGACAGCCGGCAGTCCACACTGCATTAAGGCCTGCCTTGCTCAACTAGGAAGATATTATGGGATTCTGTATTTGCTGCATGAATTGCCATATTCTAGGCAATTAATGATTTTATTTGGTCCCTCTTTGTCACACAAAAAACACAGTTGGCATTTTTAGACACCAAGTGCTATCTACAGCTATCTTCGAGCTACACTTATGTTAACCCAGGAAAAGGATGGTTAGATTGTTTTTCCATGGTTAGAACTGACATTCCAAACTTAGTCTTAAGCCACTGGAATAAGGTAGAGAGAAATACCATACATGCTAACATTTTCACCTGCTTAACGACTTGAATGAGGCCTCTTCATTTGAACAGAGCACACAATCATGCTGCAAATAACACAGGTATATGCTGTATCATCCACTTGCATTAAAAAGCCCAATTGAACAAGACACCAGCAAAACCAGATTTTCTGTAGGCAGAAGAGGGAAGGAGGGTGATAAAAGTTATCACTCTCTGAAGAAAACTGGAGCACAGAAATATTTAATGTCTCAGTTAAATATGAAAAGGAAAATGCAATAGCTTTGCTTCCCATGGATTGCATTTTTCATCCACTTTGTATTTCCCAGGAAAGTCAGTTGGACACTTTCCACAGACTTCACAGAGAGCTGGATCAAAGCTGCTCCACCAAAACAATAGCCCTCCAATTTGTCGCAGTTCACTAGAACATTTAGGCATGTGAATGCCACAAGGGAAAGAAAAAAGGACCATTTGACTGAGAGATGAGTGCTTTCCCCCACAGGAATACAATTGCTGAAGACTAAAGCAGCCATGCTTCAGCCATTATCGGTACATTTACCATCTCTCCTTGAGAGAAAAGTCCTTCCACTTTACTCCTAAAAAGGTGCTAAAAGGCTATAGAATACCTTAACTTTCCAGAATTTTGCATTGCAGTTGGCAAGCAAAGGAAATAAGAGCGCAACAGCCAGTGACACAGAAGATGAAGTATTATACATTGCTTTGCTTATTATATTATCCTAGCTATGCCTCTGAAGATGGCAAGAACATTGGGGAATTACAGCTTCACATCCCTCCTTATCTCTTACCCCCTCATAAAGAGATGGTCATTTCCTGGATTATGAAAGGGCAACCTAAATAACTTCTACATGTTTCAGGGCAGCTTACTGAAATACAAATCTATATAGCACAAAAGAATAAGAAAACAGCTTTGAGAAAGGATGAAGTAATGGATTTTATTCTGTCTCTTTTCCATACTCCAGAAATATATATGTGGGACAGAAAGTCATCTCAGTTCACATGCCAACAAAAGCCCTGATGGGGCTGTCACTGTCAGCAGCAGCTAGAACTGCCTTCAGCCACCACATGCTGTCTGAGAGTTAACCAAATCCCTCTTAGCCCTGTGCATAGGGGTGAGATACCTTCCCAAACAACTTGCATTTATTACATTTCATACGTGCCTGAAAAATTGACCCAGATACTTGCACTTTCATTCTATCTCTTAATAAAATTAAAAAGGAGAAACTATGAATATTTAAGCCCTACCTCATCTTTATACAGCTGAATAAATTCTTAGACTGTGGGGACCTTTTCATCAGGTGCCTATTAGCATACTATCATTTTAAGCAAAAGAATTACATACCAATAGCATGGTTCTTCTTCACAGCTGAATTTGATTCCTGTTGTGATATTTTAATAACAAGGTAAAACCAGCACGCACATAATAGCAGGCTGATCAGAGTTTAAAAATAAATCTTCTCTTCAAAAGTAACAGCAGCAGCACATTCTCTACTCTGATATTGCTTTCAGAAATTACTTTATTTGGGTACTAACTGTCAGATTCATGGAAACATTTTGAAGAGTGAGAACGCTGAAATACTTTCTATAACAGCGATCACAGCTGCCATGCAGATGGCAGCAAATGATTTTCAAGAGAAGTAAAAGATACTTAAATGTTGGTCATATTATCTGCATCTCTCAATCCTCCTCACTGAGGTAAAATATAATTGATATGAGGTTTCAAATACATTTCCTCTTTTTATCCAAAGTACAAATAAAATATTAAAGTAGGCTCTGAAACTGAACTATAGCTTTAACAATCAAAGTGTCATCTTATGGACAATGGTAACTATGTTAATCACATATTTAACAACACTAAGTAAGAAAGCTCAATACTTTTCTAAAACTGCTCAAAATTATTACTAAGAAAAAATATAAAGTTTTAGAAATATTATATTAGAAGGGTGCCACTGCCATTAAATTATGCAGTGGCATATTTTCAATTTTAAAAAATTCATCTTTTATAAGTACAAGAGAGCATTTCCACTTTTAAGATACATTCTCTCAGGAAACACATTGGAACAAGTTGATAAAATTATTTCTGGACATACAGCTGGTGGCTGGTTTTATTTAGAGAACTCAAAGATTTTTATCACTTCTTAACAGATTATTTACATACTCCTCCGCCTCTCCTTTCCCCAGATCATGGAGATCACTGAAAGAGTTCTCATTACAGCTTCCCAGAAAGTCACAGGAATTCTTTCATGTCCCTTTCAAATTGAAGTTGCTCATTCTTTCAATGTAATTCCCCACTGCTCTCACTGGAGTTTCTTATACAGATGAGGTAGCAACAGACTTAGCTCAGCTTCCACTAAAGCCCATCTAGACTAACAAGGACACTTTAATACCTATTATATATTAAACACACTTAGTGGCAACCATTTGGACGCATTCCATTTATAAATGCCTTCAGAGCTATTGATATTCTGATTCATAGATTTCACTTGCACAATGAGGCTCACTCAAGTATCCCAAAAGATGCAACCTGAACTCAGTGTCACCAGGGATGATTCATGTTCACAATACAATGTAGCTTCCCCAAGATGCACAGCAATATTGAGTCTCTGCTTGTATGCCTAGTGTATGGCATCACCTCAGAGGAAAGAAATGCAGAAATGCATCAAAGAATCACATCCACAAAACCTTGGAAAAAATAATCATTTTCACATAATCAGATTTTGAAATATAGGCACAAGGGAAAAAAGTGCAATATCTTGGTAAAAAAAACCTCTTCCATCTAATAACTCTAACATGCCAAAAATCATAATGAACTACACAGATCATTTTCTAGGAAAGCCAGCTAGAACTGACTCCTCAGAACACAAAAACAGAGCAGTTATGTACAAGTCCTAGAGGCATGAAAATTGTGCTTCAGCAATATGAAAGTGTAGAGGTTCTGATAGTAACAGGAGAACCCATAAACACAGAGCTCTTTCCAGAGTGATTAATTTACTCCTACCCTTAAGTATGGCAACAGCAACCTTTCCCTTACCATAAAGGCAGAAGTGAGATGTCAAATGACAACTACCAGCAAGAAAAACCTAAGGATTACCAAGGTCTTGTTAAAATTACCCTTTTGAAAAATAAGGGTAAGCAGTTGTGCATGATTTTCAAATACCCTTCACAGGCTCTCACCAGGTTGTTTGGACTCCAGCCCTGGCCTCATCTGCAGTTACTTTAGAGCATTTGTTAAGGGTCCACAGACATCACCTCTGTAACTGTGATCCTGTCCATCTTTAATAAAATTCTCATAACACTTTTCCTATCCTAGCTATGTGTAAATGAATCCATTTTGAATGATTCAGAAGAAAACTAAAATAATGCTAATAATGGTCAACAAAGATTAAGAGCTCCATCCCAATTTGTAGGTCATTCAAAATCAAACAATTTCATCTTGAAAATTTACAATGAGGTTTCACTTACAAGTCATTCAGTTTTTTCCCTAGATTTATTACTTTTTTTTATGTTTAAACACAAAATTAATTACAGCTCCCCCTTCCCCTACAGCAAAAGACGATTTTTTCAGTTGGGAGGTTTGGGTTGGGTTTTTTTGGCTACTGCTTGCTAACTTTCCTCTTCCTTTAAAATGTCACCATCAAAAAAGGAACCAAATTTTCATAAAGACAAAAAAGGCAAGACTTTTCATTTTCTATCAGATACATCTAGCTTGAATAAGCACATTCCATTATAGAACATCACCCAGAATAATTATTCCCCTCTCATTGACAAAACTAAAATGGTTATCTAGCTTATATATATATGAACTTTTTTAGTGTAGGGACATAAATCTCTAACATTTCCTTTACATCCAAGTGACAAATCTTTGCCTTTTTACTTCACTGTGTCAGGGAGCTCTGAATTCTATTTATACACAGGAATAAAACTGCTCTTCATTTCCTACCCTAAGGCCTTGTCTTGACAGATTTCCATTATAGCTTTTTGTCTGAAAAACTGGATGGCTTTTATAATTTTTCCTTGTCCTTGTTCCCAAGAAACAGTCTTTATATAAGATCATGTATTTTCCTTCAGCTGTATTCCATTAGCCACTACAAACTTCTCTGTATGTGTGTCCACAATGCAGAGACAGCATTCACAGCAAAGCTAATTGAGACAGAGCTATACTTCTAGTTCCAGTCTGGCAGTTCTGATGTGTATACTTTCCTCAGCCAAGGAAATGGGATAAGAAACCTTTTCTAGTGAGAAAATATCTTAATTTCCAAATCAAGGGTAAGTAAAACTGGACAGAGAGCTGAAAGGACATGACTGATGGGGTCTTAGACAAGAGCTGTAGGAGTTTCCACACACCTGTAGTATTCACTACTCTATTCCTTCCCACACTGCTAAAAAATAGGGAAGAAATTCACCAAAATGTTCAGCATTGATCCTCCTGTGCTTACGGTAAGGCCTATGGATTCTGTAGTGCCTTTACTAGAGCCACCAACCCGAGAGAGGGTATTTTCAAAAGGCTCCCTTAAAATGTGACTATTAGCATCATTACTAATAAAACTGCACAGATTGGCCATCACCCTGACCTGCAAATATCTAGATTGATAGAACCGACTGTCTTCTCATATGGAAATAGTTGGGTCCTCAATTTCCCCAGTGTTTGTTCATACAAAGGAAATTTATTCCTGTGACCTTTGCTTCTTAAACAGAATAAACGGAGAAATTATTCTATAATTGAAACCCACAGCATGATTGTCAGTTAAACTCCAGAGATTTTTACCTTTAATCCACACCTTATAAAACCTATAATGAAAATTACAATTAAATACACCAGGCAATAATAATAGGGTGCTGCTTAAAAAGGCCAGTAATGTTATTCTGTCCTGTCAGTTCCATAAACACATGCACAAGAGAATAATCTGATAATCATTAATTCATGACTAGTGTTCATGCTTTTCAACCCCCTTTAAATGAAAACTTTGGTTAAAAAAAAAAAACAAGTTGCTAATTCATATTTGAAAACCAGTAAGCAAAAAGGGCAAGTGATACATATAAAGCATATATAAATGCAGCTGCCATGACTGCATTAGAAATTAATCTGACAGACAGAGAAAAATTTTTAAAAATTGTTTGTGGAATACTTTTCCAATTGTCTTTCCCTTCTGTATCAGACAAGAAAACAGGAGTCTGCAGGTAAATATATCAACCCTCTATAGTTTCTCACCACCACCACTTGCAGTATAATTAATTATTGTATTTTTTCAAACATCAGCTTATCTCCCACTACACACACAGCTTTATAATATGTACTATCAAGCACCTTTTATTTTTTTCCTGTTTAGCCAAGACACTGTTATAGAAGAAGAAAAATCAGAAAATCCATTCTAGGGTATGATTAAGAAAATGTTGGTCCCTGATCTGAATTAAGTATGCTTCTAGATAAATAACTGACACAACAATAAATAGAATTTGAATCAACTATTCATTAATAATGTATGGTACCCACAGATAGTTACATCACCACCATTTGTAATGTTTTGGAGTCATTTGAACTGAGACTCAGGTCTCAAGAAATCTTTGCCCTATGGGTTTCTGACTGAGTCATGACCTTTCAGATGATCTAGACTACACCTTTTCTTACACTCAGCATCCTGAAGAAGGCAAAAAGGGCTCCGAGTCTCCCATGGTGGGTTTTCTTAGAATAAAAGGTAGGGCCTTTTAAAATAAAGGGAACTCCTCTCTGGTGTGTAAAATAGAATAACAGTAAAAAAAGACTTTCAGATACCTCTCCTCTGCTCAGCCAGCCTTTTCCAAAAGGACCCTTTTGTTCATGCTCACACTTTCTCTGAGGTTTCTTGCTCCTCTCTACAAAGTCACCCCAGCTGCTTCCCATGTGTTTCCTCCTTGCTGTTCCCAGGAATTACCATTCTCCTGCACATTTATTTCCCCCCCTTGGGAACAAGCAGTCCTGCTCCTTCCAGAGCCTTCATGGAAGCTGGCACATGGCCCACAAGAAAAATGGGCAGCTGCTTTCTTCCCCACCACAAGCAAGAGAGCAAACAAAGGAATTAAATAGCAATGTAGCCAACAACATTTTAATAGATACTCATTCCTGTAGCAGATTTGAGATATTATATTGTTCTGATATTCCTTGTCAGTTTTTAAAAGCCCATCCTCATTCATACCACTCTGCAATTCCCCCCCACACTTCCATGCACCCAACCTCTCAGACAACTTACAAAGCCTGAGAGGAGCAGGCATCCAGGCCAATCATTTAAGTAATTAATGAACAACCAAATTTCAATATATTTAACGTGCCTACTCCAATACTTGCTTTTACTGGATTCTCTTCTCTATTTTCACTTTTTTTCCCTCTCCCTTCTTCAAAGAGTTACTTGCTTTATCTCTGCATTGCAAGGCACATCTGGGTCAGGTACTTGGCAAATTCACAGGGTTGCTGATTTATCCCTTGTAAAAGGAAGAGTGCTGTATTATAAAGATCTCTACAAAAAGCCACAAGAATCTCAATAGTCTAATCTTGCCCACAATCTGCAAAGCTTCCTGTCTAAAATTTCAATGTGCAGGAAATAAAGACATGGATAGTAGCCAGTTGATGTATACAGTTATGTGCTAAAATGTGGACTCAATTTCCAGATCTGATACAAGTTTCCTCCATGGTTTTCCACAAGACTCCATTTTTATCTTCAGGTCTGTACATTTAAGATATTGGTAATCCCCTACATCCAGCAGAGATTCTAGATAAGGTTTCTAAAGGACTATGCCATGGAACAGACAAGAAAAACAAAGAAGAAAAACAAACATGAAGAAAACCTCCTGAACACAGGTTACCATAAACATGGAGTAGTTTTCTCAGTGTTACTGACATGATACAAAAGCTGTAGAAGGTATCTGCATGAAATAAACCGAAACAACAACCACCAGTGTTCAAATCCAAAGTGGTCAGAAAACAGCTGACAACATCCTCATTTCCAGACCAGGTTTCCACTCTTCATACACAATACTGAACATGGTACAATCTGGACAAGAGTAAACTCAAAGAAATCTGCTATGCAGCAGTAAACTTCACATTTGAAGAGAGAAAATTATTTGATTTTAAAATATTGTCTCCATGACCAGATTTTAACAGCAGCACATACACAAGTTAGGAAGTTCAAAGTCACTTTCAAGTGCAAAGGTAGCATAAAATGCAACTCTAAATCAAAATTAGCAACACAGATCAAGTCATGATCCCAGATCTCTACAAAGTACTATACATTTCTATTTGTTAGAAATATGTTACTTGTTAATAAAACAGAAAAATACTTGTGTGTCAATGACAGCCAAGCTTTGCAAATGCTGTTTTCTTCAAGATGAAGGATATTACCATCTTCCCCTGCTTTTAGAGAACTACTAGAAGCAGAAGGACTAACAATACAGAAGAGCAGAGTCCCGCATTTAACTGAGGCTAAACATTCACTATTTTTCTGATGCTTTGAAATCCAAATTAATTCTTTAGAAAGATTATTTCACCATTTGCATAGATAAAACTAATCTTAATCAGTTTTAAATCTCAAAATATGAAACTAAATTTAAAATAAACAGAAGTGTGAAACTACTATATTACAGTTGAAGTTCATTACAGCAATGAAAACCATCAGTGTAGAAGTCTAGTGCATGTACTTAACATTTTTCTTCTAATTTAAGTATAACATTTAACTATTTTTTTTCCTTCAACACCAGAACTATTAAGCTTGCCAATGATTTTGGCACTGTTACCACTATCAGTTAATTTGAAATCAGACTTGCACCTGGCTTCTGATTGCTGGTACCCATTTACAAATTTAAATCAATTAAGCCTATTAGTATGTTCTCTGTGATGCACTTTAATTTTTATAGTTATGCATTATTAATGTAATCATCTCAGCAAGTCCTATGTCATGTAAAGAGGAAAAACTGGAAGGATTCAAGCTACAGGAATTTAAGTAGTTCAGACATTACAATACTGTATATTACTTTAATATTAAAACAAATAATTTGGCAAATATTCACTGTAACTTTTATATAATTGACTCACTCTAAGAAACATGACTAAAGCTGGCAGAAAATTAGCAGACAAAGCAATTGCAAGGGGGCAATCTAGGTAAATAGATTACCCTATGTGAATAGATCAGATTTTCTTACTAGATTTCTGTACTGAAACAAAAGTAGTTCTTCCCTAAAGCCAAGCATGAATAGTGCATATAGCAGACTCAAGCTGTAATAGCCTGTCTGTATTTGACAACTGATATGTACATTATCCGGAAAAAAGGTGAGGTTGATTGCTGCTGCAATCCGCTTAATGGACTCATTCCCTAAGCAAAAACAAGAGTAGCTTTTATTTCAAAATTAATTTTTCAAGATTAAACAAGTACTGAGTATCATTCAAATAATAGTGATGGAATCCCAAAAACAATATTTGAAAGCCTGCTCAGTGCTATGGATTTTGTCCAAGAGTTTGTTTTGAAAAGAAAGCTCATTGTGATAATTTGTTGGCAAGGACAAAACCACCTGTCTCTCTAAAACATACTTCTGTTGGAATCAGCCAACTGAAACAAGATTTCTTTTTTTCTCCTTATTTACTTACAGGTGCATCTTTCAACTACTACAGACCCTCAGTTCTTCCCATCATTGTGAAGATAACTTTTTTAGCTCTAACCCTTATATAACCTGTCTTCAACTAATGATCACCTGTAAGTAATGCCATTTTAAATAAAGGTCAAAATTTTATACCCACTAGGGTAAGCAGGGCTACAGAAAATGAAACTAAAGCATGCTATATTTTAATGCTCCAGACATCATTTTTAAGATGGGTTTTCACTATTAGAATTAATTAGTTTTAGAGCTTTATATGTCATTGCTGGTTAAACTTCGTGTTAATGGGCTTCGGTTCAACAAGTAAGACCTCTTTGGAAATGCCAGTTCATGAAAAACACTTGTTCATCATACCTCTGGAGCAGTACGAAGGGCACACCATCTGACAGCTGTAGCGCAGAAAGCAAATGCTATTTCATGCTTCACAGCATCAACTAATCATAGCAGAGGCTGTGACAGATCTGCTTATGGGCTGCATCACTTCCCTGGACTGGTACATTCCAGGAGCTGCCTCAGCTGAAGCCTGTGCACTAGAGCTCTGTAACAGGACCCAAATGGCACTACTGAGAACCCAGGACAGCAATCCTGATGGCTCTCATCCTGCACACCAGTTTACAATCCTTGCTCCCCAGCAAGGCTGAAGAGCTACTATTTAGCACATGTGGGCTAATAGGAAGAAATCTACCACTCCAGAGAGCCTGAGGACCCTCACTCTCCCTTAGAGGCACTGGGAAATGAGCATGATCAGCATCAGAACAACACTCTCAGAGCACACATTCTTGTCTGTCAGCTTGAAAGGCAGGCTGAGACACAGGTCGAGGTTGTCACACTGTACTCTTTGACCTCTAGCTCCTGTAATCCATCACCGCCATGGAACAGGATAAAACAAGCTTTTAGAAAAGATGTGAATGTTCATAATTTTTTGAAGTCAGACCTACCACACCTTACCCACTGCTGCCAACCCTACATTTTTATCTTAATCCCAGGATCTGTGACACCTTTTAGCAAATCTCATAGATGGCCTACAGGTATGGCAGTGAAAGCTTCTACATCACCTTGTAGCCCATAAAGAGAGTTTGCCAATATGTCCTATTTAACAGATGTCACACAACTATTGAACAGTTCATCAAAATTCACAGTAAGAATTGTTTTAGGGGCAAAATCCAATAGCAGATGTTCACAGAATAAAAATCACTGCAGCTATAAAGCAAACCAATGCGCCCTACCAGCTTCAACCAGCAACTTTGAGATCTCTGATATTTGAATCAGTGTATCAGAATCTACTGCAAGTTTCTGCTGGTATGTCTAAAACCCTTTAAAGGCATTTTTGCTTCTGATCTGCTTACTATTTGAGGGCAAATGCACAAGTAATTGCTCCTAAAAGTTGGGAATAAAAAACAAGAGATTTTGGTTGAACAAATAAGCCTTGAATCATATATGATTCTCAGATCATTTTAACATATAACATATGCTATATGAATAGAGGTTTATACCACAAAAATAGACAAACTAAATTATAATTTTTTCCTTCTTAATTATCATCTCCTTCAACATTCACTGAACTTCAAGGTCAATAACTCCATCATTGATAAGACACATACATAGTCAAGTAAAACACAGAAGCAAAATTGTACAAAATGTGTTATAGGCATGTGAAATATTAGAAAGCCTGGCTCACTCACAGTAGCTCACATGGCTGGAAAAAAACACCCCTGAAACTAATCACAGATCCAGTATTGCCTCAGTAGAACAACTGGATTTGCTTTTCTTCTTTTGTGTAATATATATCCAACCTCACTCTCCCTTCTAAATGCTTTTCCTTTGGTTTGATTTATTCAAGAACATATTACCAAAGAAGGCCATATAAGTTCAATGCTATTTCAGAGCAGAAGGTTTTGAAAAAAGAGCCTAATATTATCTCCCCTCAACCCTCCAATCCTCAATACATATCTGACTTACTGTTTGAATCAGAATGTGCAGAGGACTATTATGAGCCAGTCTTGTTGCTCAGTGCACCTTTATGTGCACACACAAAGCACCTTCTACTGGAAGGATAGAAAGAACTAGTAAGAAGGCTCATAATTAGCACCAAGAGAACTGATTTTTTTCATCTCTTAGATAAACATGGAAGCATATTTGAACATTGTAACTCTAGGGAAGAAATGAAAAATTTAGAAGTTGAGAGAGGATAGGGAATAATGGATCTAGACAGAGGAGGCGAACATCTTGACAAGGACAGAGAAGGCAGGAAAGAGGAGGATGAACATTTCATGTTAAAGAAGCAATTAAGAATGGGTTGAAGGGAAAAGGAGGATTAAAAAAAGAATCACTGAAGACTGTGAAAGGACAATGCAACACAGAAACAATGAATAAGAAACGGCAAGAAAAACAGATAAATAATGTGAGAACACCAAGAAGTGAAAGACAGAAGAAAGGATGGGGTGAGAACATAATATATGATAAAATCAGCATAAACTGTCACAAAAATTCACAACTAGCCTATGGTGAATACAGGGGGAGAGCTTAGAATTCAAAGTGCAGAATTGCAAGAGCAAGTATTCATTGAGGTACATGAAGTGACACAAAGACACTAGGGCACCTCAAATGTGATTCTGCAAAAATTACACTCTTCAAATTTTCAGGTATAATGCAATTTGACAAAGTACTAGCACCCACACTACCGATTACTGCTTAGAATAAAACTTTGCAAAGCAACTATATTCCTGCAGCATTCTTGATATGTCTATTGATCCAGATGTCAGTCCTGCTATAGCTACATACCTATGATGTCAGACAATGATGGGAAAATTTCCAGGACTTGTTAGCAAGGACAGGATTCTGGGGCTATTTTGGCTGTTCAGTGAGATCCTTTATCCTTCACAAGAAGCTCTATGTTTCTACTAAGAAAAGTCTTTATTTCCAGGGCTAGGCTGTGTTTCATGTTCTTTTAATTAAGTATGAACAATACCAGAGTCTCCAGTAAAACTCCACTACCTCATTACATTACAGTATAACATGATGTACACTCGTTTGTGTGTACTTATATATACATACACACACACAAACTTAGTACACTTTACTATAAAGACCTACCATTATAATGGGAAAGAATTTTGTAAGAAAAATAAACATGCTTTATAGATAATATTTTTATAAAACAAACACACCTGATTTATGATTAAATGGCCCTAAAGGATAAACATTTTTAAGTTGAAAGAAGGAAACTCCTTTTCTACGCCACCAGTCCCTGACTATTCTCTAATCCCATCAGCCATTTACCAATCAGTGAATCTGTAAGAAGGTATTTCCCAGGTGAACTGTTACAGTCTGTGTGTTCTGGGCACAACACACATTTTCCATTTTCATTATTTCTTTAGATTTATAGAAGATGTCAGACATTCTAGAGGGGCCTTTTCTGTGGTGTAGAATCCTGTGCAACAGACAGATTCACAACATAATGAATGTCATTGCAACAAACAGAAAATTGTCCCACGCTCACTAAACAGTCCTATAATAGTCTACAGACCAAATAAAACAGCAAGGGAACAAACACTCCCATATCCTTTCCAGTAATTCCACAAAAATACCTCAGTAACTGCCTGCTCTAGGTGACCATAACAAAAAGTACTGTCATTTCTGTCAATGCTATCAGAAACAGGCTAGATATTCTCCCTCTGAACTATATCTAGAAAAATTTAAAGCTCTCAAATTGCAAAAACCAGAGATTTTACTGAAACATGCAGGTTGCCAGAATAGCTCCTAAGCCACTGCTTTAGGCAGACTTTGCTGAAGGCCAGTGGGAAATTGCTGCTTTTACTGAACACATCAGATCAGTGTGATTGCAAGGTAGCAGATATACATGAAGGACCAGAGGAAGGTCAACCAGAAAAACAGACAGCAGCTTCCAGTATTCCACCCTAGGCAGATGAAAGATGCACAGCCTTTTTTGTGGTGGTTATAAAACAAAAAAAAAAAAAAAAACCCAAAAAAAAAAACCCACCCAAACAACAACAAAAAATGCTAACCCAAATACTAAAATGAAAATGAGGATTCTAGTAGCAGCTTTGTTGCAGGTTTCCATAGAGTACATCCAGGCTGAGTAAATTTCATACCCATTCAGAACAGTGACCTATGCTTTCTGGAAATTGATAATACCACCTTCGCATTTGCATAGTTCTATCAGTTTGTGTCTGTGCTGTCATAGGTATGTGTTAACCACTGGTTTGAGGATAGCCAAAGTCTTTCCTAGCTGACATTTCAGGATGTGAACTCATTTTATTATAGCTTTTAGCCATCTACATACCTCCTTTTTCATGTACACATTGAAAAAGTGCTGTACAGGGCTTTTTTAAGTCACTTGCATATTCACTCATAGCAGCTTTGATATTCAGCTATTTTGTCTTCTGTGTGTTATACCTCATTAACATAGAATGCAGACACCCTAGTGAATAATTAGCCAGGGTAGGATACTTGACTCCCATAGAGGCATTCTTAATTTGACATTTAAATTAATATCAGATGACTGTGGCTTCATTCAAAAGTCAACAACACAGTGGTAAACTACACAAGAATATATCCACTGGAAACAAAAATAATTTGTCTGCTAGATATGCTAGCAAGAAGTAGCAAGTTACTTATGGAATTAATTCTACTGCTCTGTTTAAGAAGAAATAGAACAAGGCTGTGCCCAAAAATAAATCAAGAGGAGGGAAACCTGTAACAAGGCAGCAAACAACTGTTATTTAAATATCTTTAAATGTGGATGGCAATAGGTGATCCACTTTCCCTGAAGAGCAGCTCTGAAGAAGGTATCCCAGGCTGACTTAAGGAGCATTAAGGTGATTATGTTACTTGAAATGAATTTGCTGAAGGATGCTTCATTATGTACTGACAATGAATCACTTTCTACCTTACCAGCACAGCTACAAGGTTTGAAACATTTCTCAAACTACTGTAATCTGCTTACAATGGTCAAAAATGCCAACACTGTTCATCAGATATTTATTTCCAGCAATAAGTTAAAGGACACTTTTATTCTTATGCAGCATCCACAACATCAAAATAGCTTTTTCTAATTTCCCTTCAGGAATCCAAAATCCAGATGAAAAGGCAAAGTTGAAATTGGTCACATGGCTGGGTGCTTAACTGGTACTTCTCTGTAGAAGTATATTTCTACAGGTGAAGTCAAAAATGTTGGTTATATAAATTCTGGTTTATTAGCATGAAAAAAATTTCAACATGTGAGAACCTATCATCTTCATGAAGGATATGCTGCACACTAGATGAAGATTATCTGACTTCCTAGCCCATCAAAAAGTTGAGTTATAAAGGTGTGACGAGTGCTGGCTCAACCTGCAAGTTTGAGTTGCCTATTTTCTTTTGATTGTTCCCAAACTTGGAATTGACAGGATGGACAATCCAACTTCAATGTCTGGACTCAAACCGAAATGACTGCCTGATATAGATAACTGATCTTATCTAAGTTCAAACAATTCTGTCAGTTCAACTTGTGCAGTTGCATTACAATAGAAAAGATATCACCCTACCACCAATTCTCTCTCTTTATCAGGTACCAAAAACCATGAAGCTAGAATAAAACAATCATACTTTCTGGCTAATGTAAAAGGAATGCAACTGCTTGACTAAAGATGCCACTGAAGGGTTTGAGATAAGGAAGCACGCACATTAGCTTGTCTTGCAAACTTCCTGATTTTCTTCCCATCATCATATGTCCTTTCCTACCACTATTTATTTGGTCTTTTTGGCAGGGCTCAGCAAGAAAACAGTCGTTTACTGTACAGGGTTGCTTGTTGACTGGGGAAAGCTCAGAAATAGAAGTCTGAAAAAGCAGACTGGTTATAAAACAAAAAACTCTTGGACAGAAGGGCAGTGTTTTTGTACAACAATTGTTAACTGTTTCATTGAACGGCACTGCCAGTCTTGTATTTACTCAGCTCAAGCATATCTGTTTTGGTACTCCAAGCTCCCAAAGGCACAGCAGGCAATGGAGTCACTCTGTCCTAGCCAAAAGGCCTTTCTCCCCTGTGCACAAGTGTTGGCCGCAGGCTTCACAGCTCCTCACAGATTCTGAAAATCTTCTTGAAATGGTAATGAACGTTGGTACCATCTGAAAGCTCAGGTAAGGCAGAAAACAGGAGGGGGAGCTCTCACTGCACCACATAGGGGGAGAAAGTGGTCAGGAATGGTTCTTCTGCCGAACATGACTTGAAGCAACATCATTCCTGCCTCCCAGTGCCATGCTCTGGCAGCCTCGTGCTGGTAAGGGTGTGTCACTCTTCCAGCTAGATCCTTTTCTTCCAAGCATTTCTTGTTTTCTAAACCCACAGATTTTAATTTATTAGTTTTAATCTAATCTTCTATTTTCTTTACCAGGAGCAAGAAAATAACGATATTCTGCCATGTGAAAGGCTGCGTTCTCCCACCCTGTGCTTTTTTCTGACTGCTGAGCTGGGAGACCTGTGCACATTTTTCATCTAAAATCCCCCACAACTTTGGTTCCCTCAGTAACTCAGCTATGCTGCATGCATGTATTAACACATCAGCACTTGGTGGCACCGAGAAGCATACAGCACTAAGAGCACAAATGTGGAAGAATCATAGTTGCTTTGGTAACCATCCCTTTGAATTTTGTTGACTTTGTTTTTTTTCTTCCTGGCTTTAAATTCTCAGCCTTAACTCCACAAGTGTCTGCATTGATAATCATAAGATTTCAGTAAAATATAGTTTACTCAGTGTTAGAACCTGACAATTGCAATGTTCTTTGTTTTAAGAATATTCCCATATATAGTCAAAATTATTCTCATCTAGGGCTTTTGCCAGAAGGCAAACAAACAACAACAAAAAAAAGAACAAAGATGACTTCTGATCTGATGATTTCCCTAGGGAGGGGAAAACATGGAGATACACAAATACAAAACCAGCCATTACTTCAGAGCTACTTTGGTACTCTCTTAACACCTCCCCTCACATGATGGAGATGGGGCACAGGGAACACCCAGGATGCTGCTTCCAAGGGGCTCTCCATATCAGTCCAGATACCAGTGCTTATCACATATGCAATTTGTGACCATTTACTCCTGATCCTAGCAATGTGCATTAGAAGTTCTGCCAATACCTTCACTGCTAAATAAAACCAGTATGTACAGCCTTTAAAGGAATGCAGGTTCTTTATTTTATAATGATTCATACATTCAACTTTAATAATTAGCCATTTTAATTTTGACATTAAATTAATCAATGACCCATTCCTACAAATGCTTCCTTTTTCTGTAGAATTTATGCCTCCAACAAAAATTCCTTAGCAAGGGATAAAATCGCACCATGATTTTAGAATACAATTCTTCATTTGTAATAAACATGAAACCTGATCTTCTCAAAGCAATATTAAGAGCCAAGATCTAGTCCTATTAAGGGCCAGGGTGGGGGAAAGCAGATGGGACAAGAACTGGGCGAGAGGAACTCTCCATTGTGCTGCTGAGACTGTAACTGGAAATACAGAGATACCAGACTACTCCAGATGTGCCTCCCTGCTTAGCCATCTGACCTTGGGCACAAACAAGCCACGAGGAAACAAAAGCTCCACATCATCCACTGTAGTTCCAAGGGTTGCACTAAACTTTAAAAAACAAGTCCAGCTACTGTGGATTTGCAAAAAGTACAACTTGGGTTTGTGAACAGAATGGAAGAAAACAATTATCTTTTGATCTTTATATGTAGATATTAATCTTTTTCACCCTCAAGTATATGCACCAAATATCACATAGGGCACATGTGAATAGAAGGTACACCATTTCCTCTGTACCTACAAAATGACAGAAACAAAGAAGTCACCTTAAATCTTAACCAGGTGACATTCACTTACATCCCCATGAAAAGATTAAGTGGAAATCAACATCCTATACTGGGGCCACTTTGAGGCAGAGCAGCAAGCAGCCTGAGGAGAGAAAACTTGGATCCTCACAGTTTATCCACAGGATCAGTCTCGTGGATAAAAACACAGGACTTGGAAGCAGATCCAAATCACATACATGCATTCCACAAAGTCTATCAAACCTTCTTATAAAACCCTAAGATCACACTGCATCCAAAATAATGCAGCTACTAAACAAATTCAGAACCCAGGTCCTATCTGTAAATAAGGAGTTTATTTTTTAAACCCTCCCCCCATTTTACCTTTCTCCTAGAGTAAAATAAAATTCAAAAAGAAGAGAAGATGCCTGACAAGTGGAACCAAACGCTCACAGTTAAGTCTTGCTTTTACTGCCTTGCTATTACAGTAGGACATATCAAACAGATTAAGAAGGCTAATACTGAATTATGCAGAAATCAGTAATACAAAATTACAGTGGGAAAACCAAGTAGTCTGTCAAACTGCCTGTAGAGAACTTGTAGAGAATTATCTGGGGCATTTGCCAGATAATTTATTTTTACAGAACTATCTACCATCCTAATTTTTTTAGGACCCCCAATGTAGGTTATATAGAGAAAATGCTTAGACAAATTTTCATTCGCTGAATAATACCATTAAGATGGTCAAAACTATATACAAATTCAGATTAAATGTGGTGAATAATTTTGGATTAACAAAGAACTGAATGCTCAAAGGAATGCCATGATTCATCTGTTACATTTTACTTTTTTGGGTTGATTTCCCAGCAGCCACTCATAGAACTGGAAAAGGAGATGCAGGTCTGCCTTGTTTAAAGTCTGTAATAACAGGGCACAATTTCCAATCTAGTGTTCCAACAGCCCTAGGTGAAGGATTTAGGGACTTCTTCACTTCCTCTTTTCCATACTAAAAATTAAAATTCAAGAAGAATAAAGGTAAATTACAGGAAGTACATGGAAGCAAAACTAATAGGTAGAGCGCAACAAACAAAAGCATACCATCACAATTTCCATTTACCCGATGTTAACAACTGTAGCTGTAGCTCCTGAGAAAGCTCTGTACAAGAAAGGCCATGGGAAGCAATACCCAAGTCCTCCTGGTGCCCTTGACCAGACCCTTCCTGTCTCAATCCTGCAGCTGCCACTGCAGGAACCACTGTTCCTGTCTCCTGCTGCTTCCAGCCAAACCACACTTGCTTTCTTCTCAGCTCTTTCTTTACGTACAAATCAGCTACCAGAGGTTTCCGTTTTAATTACATTTTGCATTACACCCTTGGCCACAGCATTGGCTGTAGCCAGTTAGGTTATGCTTTACAGACTGCATTCGGTTTCTGTAACAAAACCACACATTGGCGTTCTTATGGAGTTGCATCAGAACTACTCCACAGATGTCTACGTATCTCCAGTTTCATGAGTAGGAACAATTCCTACAGCTGCATGATACAGAGTAACTCTATATGTAGCTCAAGAGCAGGAATTAATCTGGTCCACCACATTTCCCTTATATAGACCAAACCAAGCCAAGTTCCTACAGAGTTCCTTCGCTAGTTGTTATCTAGTTGTTATAGGAGCACAGATGCTGCATAAATTAGCAAGTTAAGTAAATCAGCTGAAGCCAATCTGAATATTTAATCTGGGCATGGAGTTCCAGGACATGCATTTACATGCATAAGGTAACTACCCTCAAGACTTGGGTTTATTAACTAAGCCATATTATTTTTGGTATTAAAATAGAAATTATAGTACTACATTACCAACTTTTTCCACACTTGTATAGATGCTTTAGATAACAGCTGCAGTTTTACTGGAAATTGAGCATGCTATCACTTACTTCAAGTAAAAAAAGTAGCCCATCTCATTTGTTAAAACAAAACAGAGCTGCCAAACCAAGTTTATCAATTAACTGTCAAATTATAGGACAACTCAGAAACCTACCCCTGAATCTTCAGTTCTCTTCCTACCCAATTCTCTGCAAGCTGTTAGAAGAACTCAATTAATGAATTTAATTAATATAGTACTTTTTCTGCTTCCTGTGCTAAGTCTGAGATTATGTACCTGCCTACAGACACAGGAACCTGCCTGCTGCAGCTGTACCAGGGCCACTTCAGTCTCTGAGCATCAGTAGCTGTCACCTTTCCAGAGCAGAAAACCAGAATAAGACTAATGCAGTTTCCAAAATATTTCCAAAATACTCATGTTGGCAACTACTGTAGAGCCCCAAAAGACAAACACAGACCAGAAATGGATCTCTGCTAGTTAAAGAGAACACAGAACAATATTTTGGGCTATAGATTGCACCCCTGTACTTCAATAAATCATGTTTCAGTTATTCTGTAGTTAATAGAAATAACAAAGAGCAAGTTTTGTCTCTAAATATTCCCAATGCTTAATCCTACCACTGAAACCTTTTTTTTCAAACATTCAGCCATCAGGCACTGACATAGCAAAGAATCTCTGCATATCCAAGTAGTAACTTCTTACTTGGATACTTATATTGGGACATTAGTTTTGTATCTAAATTGGGCTTTATTGTGGCAAAAAAACATTAATTGACCAACTATTATATTTTATATAGCTGGATGAATTACATTATCACATGCACATATTACTTGAAACAAAATAATCTGATTATTCCGGTTAACTACATACATGCTTAGAAATTATGTTACTGAGTTCTCCCTCTCCAGGCCAACAAACAAATGTTACACCAAGCAACAACTTCATTTCTCCATGTTAGAGGCTCCCTACCCAGCAAAAGAACACCACCAAAGCAATCAGTATGATTCTTTCAGTAAATTTGTACAGAGATGACCTTTACAAAATAAACATAGAAATATCAGATTCAAGGTCCGGGTTTTTTCCATAATCCATATACCAATAAGGAAAGGATAAAACATTTCCCAGTTCTCCATTTGAGAATGGTCTTTGAATGTTTCAAGTGCGGCAACAGAAGTAACATATCTGAACAAAGAAAACATGGGATTCCCCCCCACACCATTTCACTCTCACACCAGAAGAGAAAAAGTAGTTGGCATTTGGTTGAATAGGGGGCAGGAAGCTGGGACACTAACTTTCAAGTTCTGGCCAACATGAAACTCAGGACTTAATCAAACTCCAAGAGACAGAAACAACCTTAAGTACAATTTGTACTCCCACAGTAACACATCTGTGTTAAGGCAGCAAATACACAGGCACCTGTAAGTTCTACCCACCTCCCCTCCACAGAGACCAAGGAGGAGGACTGTAGTTTAAACCCTGTACTACAAATGCAATTCATTCAGTCTACTTGCATGTACAAATTACTCCATGAAAGACATTGCTCAGACCATGTCTGAAGGGCCCTTTGTAGGCATTGTGAACAAACAGAAGGGCTTTTTTTTTTCCACAAGACTTCAAAATAAACATTAAGTAAAAGTAAATTCAGTTGGCAGTCACTTTAATGAACAAACGGGATGGTAAGTATATTAGCAAAATAAGTCACCAGAAGCAGGGAATTAGAAAAAATAAGCAAAGCTTTGAAGGCATAAATTAAAAATAAGTGAAAAACAAGTATACATTTTAATTTATAGTAGTTTCTCATTTACAGTCAAAACAGCAGTAGACAATAGAAACTATTTATCTTAAAAATTAAGAATATGTCAATCACACCCATATTGCCAGCCCTCAGAAAACTCCATGAAAGCAACAACTACAAGGCAAATTTATTTATGATATCAACAACTAATTTAGACTGTTTTCATAAGAATGGTCCAAAGCCCACTGAAGTTCCAAGAACTAGTCCCACCTCTTGCTAGCTTTTATTCTTGAAGACACTTGTGGGAATACCTAAATCATATCTTGACTGAATTGCCTTGAAGACCATTTCTTTGTAAAAGTACAGATCTAGCAGCTGGAAAACACAACCAAGCGGGTTTTGAATGACAAGCTCATTTCTTTTCTGCACAGCTAGGGTTATCAACCTTGCATCCGGGGAGGGGGGGGAGAAATATATCTGCAGCTATTCCAATGAAGTTCATTAGCACTTAAAATAATCTATACTATGGAATTTGACTGACCAAACTTGGAATAAATTTGACTGACCAAACTTGGAATAAATTTGACTGACCAAACTTGGAATAAATTGGCCCTGCAACTGAGGACTAGCTAACAATTTCAATGATTAAATATGAAGGAAAATAAAATCTATTTTTTGCTACATGATAGCTTACTAACTCACTGGGATAAAACCCAGTGAAATATGACCTTTTAGTCATTAAAATTAATGACTAAAACAGACCAAAAAATAGAGATCTGAAAGGTGCAATTTCTGAAGTCATCTTTCAGCTCAGAACCAAAGAATATTTATCCTCTCAGCTAAAGGTACATTTTCATTTTTTGCTAAGACTCTCCTGACAAATTAAAGAAAAAAAGTCCATAGGCTTTTTTTCCACTGTGAAGGTATAAACAACTAATGACACATAAAATACATTTTAGTTGGCTCACATAACAGTATGTATGACTACTGGACTTTACTTCTGTAATGTGTTTAATAGTAATTGAATATATTCATATACATATGATATAGTCACATCTTATCACTAAATACTCCCTATTGTCTTTGGTATGTGCTTCATTACTTATTTTTAACTGAAATCTGAGCATATAATGTCTTGAAGGACTGACAAATCTTAGTTAAGCCTGTTATTAGAAGTAAAAATATTATCCAAATTATTAATCCTATGAACACACATCTTTCTCCAGCCAATAAGCTGCTTGAATTCCACTATGCTCAAGTGACCTTCACCAAACACTGCCACAAAACACTAACAACTTGGCACTTTCACTAATGACAACATTACTATTAGAAATACGACTCTATAGTGAAATCTTCAGCCAGATGATGAAAAGCAGCCCGCTTCTACGTGGTGTAAAATAAACTAAGTAGTTATCCAGCTCACAGACTTTGAAGAGCCATCCATTCTGGATTACAAAGTTGTTTGAGACTCTAGAATAAGCAGTTATGGAGTGGGAGTATACTATTATTTTTAAAGCAGTGTTCAGAGATATCTGAATATGCACAGATGTGAGTCTGCAAACACTCATTTCAATTAATTGTACAATGTATTTTAAGACAGATTTTGACCAGTTATATATTTGACAACCTGAACTATTTCAACTGAAATAGTCTACCCCAAGTACCCACTTTAGGATGCATTAATTTAACATGGAACATTATAGTAGAAAGTTCCAGATAATTCTGACTTAGCAGTTCCTCTATTTAATCCCTGCTTCAATCAATCGAATGAGCTGGTAGTTGTTTGGCTGAGGTAGTCTAACATTTTTAATTCTTATTTAAAGCATGAGAGAGGAATAGTTCCATGTATTTGAGCAAGGTTTCCTTCGATTACACCCTCTTTGCCAACCAGAGGGATTCCTCTTTCTGCAAACCCCATCCACACCTATTTCTTTCCCTGCAGTCCCAGAGTATCATCCCCACCCACTCAATGAGAGGTTAGAAACACCCTGAGAAACAGGAGGGATGGGAAAATGCTGATGAGCAGGTAGGATAAGGAACAACCAGAAATACACTGAAATCTGTTATATCCAAGCTGTTTATCTGGACACTCCTCAGACACAAGACAACAGAATTTTTGGCAAGAAATTCACGTGATTGGGCACGCATCCTGCATCCCATGAATGGGGTGGAGATCCCAGCCTCAAACAGCAGCACCAAGCTGGGAACTGCTGCTCGAGAGGCATAAGTTTCAAAATAGCCAGGCAGCATCTCTGCTACCTGGACCATACTTTTCTCATCACTGATAACGTGCACTGAGTAAAAAGTTAATGCATGCTCAAAGACTTCCTAAGAGTTGGCAACTGAATTCCCCAAGCACATGTCCTGGCCACAACTGTACTTCTCTGCAGCAGTCCTGCAGCTGCTCTCAGTAACTTCACAAGAGCACTCTGCAACCCTGCTGCCCTTAGTACAGTGACAGTGGTAAGAAAAAAGCCCTTACTATCCAAACCACACTCAGCCTAATTAAACACTTCTTGCAGTGTTTAATTAAACACTTCTTGCACTTTACAAAGTGTGTAAATCAATAAGAAGTCATAAAAGAAAAGTATCAGGAGAAAAATCCACCTCTGTAAGGAAGCACATTTAGGATGTGTCCTTCATGCCATAAGGGATTCAGAGTGAAATATTTAATGCAGTTTGCAATATTTGAATAGAAAAATATCCTACTCTTATTTTCATGAGTACTAATCCCATCATGTTTTCACTTGTTATGTTTTGTCTGATACTCCTGAAGAATTGCACATTACTTGTACACATCCCTTTGACAACACTTCCATTCTTTTTTTTTTGCAAAGACATGAAAGCTCTGAACCTCCAAGGCAAATTCTAATTTTATCTCAATCCACAAACAAACAGAATTCCACCCTTTCTTCCTGAAAGCTCTGGTAAAGCAAAATCAACCATCAAGAATGTGGAGCTAAAAAAAAAAAACCAAACAAAAAAATCCAAAAAACCACAACAACAACAAAAAAGCAAAGAAAACACACCAAAAGAATTAGGTAATAAAGCCTTAGTTTCTGTTAGCATTCACAAACAAAAACTTCATATAGCAAGACTTTACCAAGTGACCAGATGAAACTGCGCATCTACTAATTGGACCTTTGCCTCTAACTCTAAGCCAAAACCCAAACAAAACCAGAGAGCCATAGACTAAAGTAAGGGAGGAGGGCTGTGCTCTACTAGAAGAGAAACAGAACAGAGGAGATGAACAAACAAAAATCAGAGAGAACTTCAAAATCTACTGGTGAAAGCAAACATGAATACAAGCCCAGCAGGAGCTTACACATTTTCTGGCTCACTCTACCATACAGGATGCTTGAAGCTGCCCTGTAACATGCAAGCAAAGCTGAGTCAGTGATGCCAGTGAAGCTCATGCTGCAATGCTGGGTGCAGAGGGGGCACCTCTCCACATGTCTAGATGATCTGTCCAGAAGTGCTAAAGTAGAGCCAATTCTTGTGCTCATGCTCCATAACAAAAGCAAAGGATCAAATACAAGGATCAGGAAGGGGGAAGAAAAGAACCAACCTAAACAAGTAAACTAACCACCAAACCCAAAAAACAAACAAACAAACAAAAACCCTACAGAAGTACAAAACAAAAAAACAAACCCAAAGTAATCACCTTGTTTGCCAGTTCAATAAGACAAGAGAAGTCAGCTACTGGTTACAGAAATCACAAGTAAATAAAACACGCTGTAATTCCAGAACTTAAATGGAAAGATTATTTATTAGTAAATAATTTGTAGACAATTTACTAATGATGTAGCAGCAACAGTTGTTTTCTCTCAAATACAATTAAATGAATGAGAAACCTAAAAGATAAGTTGCAAAGCGGTTACAAGACTTGTTTGCCCTAGGAGATGTTTGAATGATCCCACAGCAATTCATTCTTCCTCATAGAATGACATCTTAAACCAGTGTGCCAGTTGAATAACTGTAGGACAGATAGATTTTTAAAAAAGCAACAAGTTTTCAAGGCCAGATGGTTTTCACCCGAGAGATTTGAAGGACTTCTTATATGAAACTGCCAAAGTATTGTCATTACCATTGTGCAATATCCCATTTGTACAATCATTTAAATAGTCTTCAGTGTTGGAAATTACAGTAAAGAATAGCATCATTAGATTAATGAATATCCATGATATACAGGAGAAGAGCCAACATAGATTTAGCAAGAGAAATGATAAGACAAAAATATTAAAAACTCTCTGAAGGAATTAGCTAGCATGCAAGTAAAAGATGATCTTGCAGGTTTAGAAAATGCCTTTGATCAGGAAGAAGGAGAGCAGTCATGATACCAGCAAGGTTCCAGATTAAAAGCTATGAAAAACATGGACATCTTGAAATAGGAGGAAAGATCAACTTAGAGATTAATACATGTTAAATGATAAAAGAAATATTAATGAAAAGCATCTTTAGTAATGCTGATAAATTCTCAAAGATCTAAGCTATGAAGAGCGACAGAAAACTCTCCCAAGTACTGAGAAACTGGGCAATAAAATCCAAGTGAAATTCAAGTACCAAAATAAGGCACATAACCAAGACTTGCATTGTCTGTTAAAAGCAATAGTAGACTCTAAACTTGCTATTATTATTTCAGTACTGTAGCATGGATCAATTATCAAATGCACCAGTTAAAACAAAAAACATTTAACTACAAAAAGCCCCGCACAACCAAAGGCACCCCACAGACATTTCTCAGTTTGATGGCTTTCAAAAGGACAACAGCATATTGGGATGAATCACAATGAAATATTCAGCAGGTAATTGGATATATATATATATGCTACATGCTCAGTTTCAATAATGTATTGAGTTCTGGTGTCTAACTTTCATCACAGAAAGCTCTAAGACAAGTAGAGAGGGAGACAACATTAATGGAAAAGACTTTTGTATTAGGGGACTAAAAAGCAGAATTATTCTGTTTCAGAATGGGAGAGAACACAAGTGATATAAGTTTCTGTACAATCACAAATCACCTAAAAGGGTAAATAGAAAATAATAATCCCCAATTTTAATGAGGTATGAGAAGTCTGACAAAAAAAAGTAACTTATTTTTTAGACAAAAGAAATGCAGTGACACACATTGCAGTATATGTTAGAAGTCCAAAATAGGTCCAAAAAATTTTAAGCAAGCTCACTCATTAAAATTCCACATCCAGTAGTGTTCAGGCATAACTTCAGTTCAAGAAGCCTACGAACTTCTAGAGGAAAAGCTTGGGAGTGCTGTGGTCATGCATCTCTTCCTTGCACTGGCTCAACTGAACATCACCTACAAACTGAATATTAGGTAAACACATCCTAGGCATCACACTGTTCAATCCCTTCTTTAGTACTGGTAGGAACTTATTAAAAGATGAACCCATTTCACACTGAGATAAGCTAGCCAGCACTTTGAAACACAAAAGACATGTAAGATATGAAAAAAATCAGGTTCTCTTCAGTGCTCAGCCTTATGTTCTCTGCATGTCCATAAAGATGGGAAGCCTCTGAAACAAACTCAGCTAATGACTATGAGGATATCCACAGGTCTAGAAAAGAGGATACACAAAGAGAAAAGCGTATAGATGTGGTCCATGTACACACAAACTTCAACAAGTTTCTCAAATGCTGGAGAGGAGTAACTTAAGCTGATCGTGCATGGGAACACAGTGGACATTTGGCCAGGTCTCTTGCCATACCTATTTCTCTGGATTTAGATCAGTGATGGCTGAGATTATACACTTTTAAGAAATATAGTTCTCAACATTAAGCATCCAATATCAAAAGCGATTAAATAAGAGATGGTATAGCCTGAGACAAATATACACTCAAATAAGTTATAAAGGGAGAGGAACAGGATTAACATCTTCAATGTATGTCAACTTTTTCACTCAGTGTACATTTACCACGCTATCAAGTTATCTTAATATCATTCTTGGGAAGCAGTAAATATAGAAGCTAATGCAAAGCCCTGTAATTTTCCTTTAACTGTCTTTTAATATCAGGTAATAAATCCAATTAAAACTTCAGCATCAATCCATAGACAGGAATTTGTTTTGTTTTTTAAATTTAAATTATTAATAGGTAAACCAAAATGCTTCCAAGAAAAAGAACCAAAACCAACACTCTAAATTACATATGCTGCAAATAAAATTAGAGAAATGCTTTGTACAATTTTTCTAAAATTTGAGTCAGATTCTGCAGTTCCCAGGACTGCAGACAAATCAATCCATGACAGTTCTGTGAATAATTGAACAATTAGCTTTAATGATGAATGATATTTTGACACAGACTTTTAAATTGGACTTGTTCACTGAAGGTCTGTGATAATTAATGATGGCTGAACTTTGGCCATCTTAGTATAATGGAATTTTAATACTGCTTCCTATTAGAGATACTCAACTTAAGTCCATTTTTTCAAAAGGTTTAAGAGGCTCATCATTCTTAAGTTATGAAACACTGATTATTTCAGGAGGAGGATGTAATATTTCTTGTAAAACTCAGTCCATTTCTGAGCTCATCTTCCTTAGAAACTCTGGAAGGTACAGAAATAATTCAGCTACATACATTTAAACGACAAAGTGGGGAATAAGAAATTACTGCAACATGAGTCACAACTCAGTGCAGTGCCACAGGCTGGCAGAAGAGTGGCTGAAAAGCAGCCCAGCAGGAAAGAACCTGGGGATGCTGGTCAGCAGCCAGCTAACCATGAGCCAGCAGTGTGTCCAGATGGCCAGAAAGGCCAATGGCATCCTGATCTGTATCTGAAATAGTGTAGCCAGCAGGGCCAGGGCAGTGATTCTTCCCTGGTACTCAGCACTGGAGAGGCTGCACCTTGAGTGCTGTACTCAGTTTGGGGTCCATCATTACAAGAAGGACATTGAGGGGCTGGAACTTGTCCAGGGAATGGCAGCAGCACGGGTGAAGGGTCTGGAACACAAGTTTTGTGAGGGACAGAGGGGGATGTTTAGTCTGGAGGAAAGGAGGCTTGCAGAAGAGCATATTCCTCTCTACAGCTACCTGAAAGAACCCTGTAGCCAGGTGGGAGTTGGTCTCTTCTCCCAGGCAACAAGCCATAGGACACAGCTTAAGGCAACATATACATTGAATATTTAAAAAAAAAAAATCCTCATGGAAAGGGCTGTCAAGCATTGGAACAGGCTTGAAACTTTGTGCAACACAGCAAGAAAATATGATTTATGGCGACTAATTGCTTAATCTAGTTGCATATGTTCTTCATGAACCAGGATGTGTACATCCTGTTACCTTTTCAAGGATATTGCTCATGGTGATTAAACACTGAAATACAGAGTAGTAGATACTCATAAAATACATTCTTGCCACAGCACCATAAATACTATTCTCTAATATGACAGGAAAAACAGAAATCAAAGTATAGTACTTAAATTGTGTGTCTCAATACCACGGAAGAATTGAAGTTGAGAGCTGTTGCAGACAACGCAAAGCTGTCTGCAAGTAGGTGAGTAACTCTGAAGAGGTACCTGTTCAAAGACTATGCCCCTGCACCAAGTTCACTGGACACAATGGATTCTTAGATGTGAGAAGACCACAAACTCAAGGAATCAGTGTCTGCCTGTAAAGGCAGAGTTATGGCTCTAGTTTCAAGTTTCTAGTTTTTATGGTCAGAGGCCATAACATACTTTAAAATAACTTGCTTAACAGAATCAGCTGGCTTGGGAATAATTCAACAGCACTACAGACAGTATCTACCTTTCCTGCACCAATCAAAGCATCAAATATTTGCAGAAGAGCAAGAGAGAGGGAAAGAGGGAAATATCATCCTATCTTAAAAGCCACAGCTGAAACATGCTTGATAGTCTCTTTTCTCAACAGAATGCCAATTAAAATCACTTCTCCGTAAAAATTCAGTATTAAACTATACAACAGAATTATATTAATTAATAAAATTGGATATAAACAATTAATAAAGTTGGATATAAACATTTATACTACACACAGTCACTAGTTTTGCATGTGATTTCAGTTTTTCCTCCTTTTTTGGAAATATGAGCACAGCAGCCACCAAGTATTTTACTTCATTTCAGCTACAGGTATTAAGATAAATTTTCTGTTTGATAAGCAGTTCAAGAGTCACAGTAATGCTACATCTATTGCCCTCTAAGGAGGAAATTACTGTTTAATATTTTCATTACAGTAATACAGAAGTTCCAAAGCAAACAAGATATTGTGGCATTAACAAGGGACAGGGTTTGCAACACTTAAAGGACAAGATGAGACAAGATGCAATAAACACATCATAATGTGACAATGCACGACAGAGTAGTGGGCTTAACAGCAATAGCAGTGAACAGTATGATTTGCAAAAAATCCATTACTAGACAAAAGCAAAAATAATGCACAGTTATATAATCTTTCTATAGCAGAAAAAGGGGTTAGGCTTTGAATTGATCAATGTTTCTACAGTAGTAGTAGAAATAGGAATATCAGAGCACCTAGAAAATCCAGGAAGGCTCAAGGGTTCGCCACTAGATGTAGCAAAGTTTAGAGCAGTAACAAGGCAAGAAGGAGCATGTAGAACAAGCAAGCTGCCAGGATCAACAGCCAGTGTTCACAGCCATGGTTGGAGGTATGAGCAATGCATGGGTGTGTCAAAAAGTCTCCAGAAGTCATCCAAGCATTTTGACACTTCTGCTCTGATTTATATGTGAGCAGAGGCACTGGGGGATGAAAGACAGATAGGGGTCATTGTGGGAGTAGGGTTGTGAAGATACAGTGGGGTGGCCAGTCCAAAGGTGTTATCCTATCCAATACAGGCAAGGCCCTCTCAGAACCAGGACATCCACAGACCCAGCATTTTAAGCATAAAGAGATTAAAAAGAATAACAATAATAAAAAAATAAACAATAAAGGTTTTCATCACAGGAGTTCTTAATAAGGGTGGAAAAGGGAAAATCCACCTCTGACTTTTTTGTTGAGTACAAGGAACATGCCAGTAGAAAAAAGGACCTACAAGTGTAAATTTGCAGCTTCACTGGGGATTACAATTTCCTGTAACTGCATAAAAGTTGCCCTACATAGGGCTGTTTTCATCACCATTTTCCCTTGAGAAGTATATATTCATTAAAGTACATAGAGAGAAAGAGTAAGATCAGCATACATACATAATGCACGTGATCTTGCATGATGCACTGGTAAGGCAGGCATTTGTGTGGGGAGATGAGCTCAGCCATCATAGGCACTTGTGAAGTGGCCAAAAAACAGCTGTGCAAGCTTGAAACCAAATTATTATCTACCTGAGCATACAATAAAGCTATGCCAGTCTCTTGAGTTACAGGCTCAAAGCAGCCAAATATTTAACACTGAGCTTTTTCCCTGAAACCCTGAGACAAGAGGATCAGAGGTGCTGCAAGCCACAGGTCTTAAAATCACTTTTCTTTTATGATTAAAATTGTTAATTTAATTTCACTACTATATAGGTCCGTATTTGCGTAAAGCAATTTTGGGGCTAAAAGATTCCTAAGCTGTCAAAAACATAGCTCTTGAAGATGCTGATCGGTTTCATAAATCAGAGTTTGTGCATTGAATGCAGATTTTTAGACCCAGTCTGATTATCATTTCTGCCAGTCATAAAGCAAACCCTCTGCCTCTAGCAGGAGAGGGATGTTTTATTAGTTTAGACCCCAAAGCAGAATGAAGTTTTATCTCCAACATCCCCCCCCCCCCCCCACCAAAGCGCCCCAAGTCAGAGCACCCATCCTTCTTCCTGGCAGGAGAGCTTTAGGGCTGTATCAGGAAGCAGCAAATCCCAGTACAGGATTTGTAGTGTGAAGCAGCTGCTGTTGAGTATATGATATCCACGGTACACATATAGTGTGTGGGAAGGTGACTACTTCTAAACTCCATGGCCAGAACACACACTGGTGGTTGGAACACAGTTTCACCCTGGAGGTAAGTGTTCCAGTACTGCTCTATGAACCAAAATGGAAATATCGATTTCAAAAGTGTATCCATAATTTGAGCTCAAACACTAATACAAACAAAAACTAAGTCTAAACATGAAGCCTAAACATGAAGTTCACCATACTTAGGCAACCAAGGCACATAATACGAACAAAAGGCTTAACTCCTGCTCTTTACAACTACCTTGCTTTTTGATGTGTGAAGCATTAGGTAATTAATGAGAGAACAGGAGAACCTGTCCACTATTCAAACCAGCAGGTTCTCAGAGCGCACCTACATTCCAAACCCAGGAAAGGGCCTTGAAAAAAAAAAAATCTTCTTTTAACATGAGTTCATCTTGTCCAAATACACCAGATCTGATGGCTTAAACTGCTTGCCTAGTCTAAGGACAAGTACAGATCTGTTCAGGAAGAGAGAGTATGAGCACGCAGACCAGAACTCCAAGAAGCAGCACCATTTCCCAAGTGTGTGGTACATGGCACCTCCAACTTGAGTCACCCTTATTTCAGTTCATGCTAATTTGCATGTGTGGATCTCTATATGGTACAATCTATATGCCACCTGCTCTGTGCCTACATATGCAGCAAAAGACACAGGGACATATTTCCAAGCATGAATCATCTTTTCACACCGAGAAGCAAAAAGAAGCACTTATCCTCCCAGACTTCACCAGCCAAAACCCTAATCCAGGAGACTTCCCACTAGCATACATCTGCCAGTACCAAGCCTTAAGTATCAACTTTTTTCTGCCCTGTACTGGGAGCAACATGCTTGGGAAGAACAAATAACATATTGGTTCTCTCCTCTATGGAAGAAATTTGTTACTGAAAGATCCTACTCCAGTGACCTACAGCTATTTGAAGAGTTAAAGTTTGAACAAACTCACTCTGTGGAAAATTGTCTCTTTCCAGAGACAATCTGTACTTGTACCAGTATTCCCCATTATAAAGTGACATTTTTAGCCATTGCAGATACTGGCTGAAGTACTGCCTGAATCTGAGGGGCAACACTTCAAACCTCTAATGCTTTCTACTAACTAGGGGGTTTCAAAGACAGGCAGGGAAACGTAGCTTGGACACAGCTCTGCCAATTAATATAGAGCAGATAAAGTTTTGAGGGCAAAATGAAATGCTTCGTCATTTCCCATCCTTGGGCTGTAGTCTCTTTCAGTACACAGAGCAAAAAAGGATTTGGCTCTTATTATATGTAAAATTCCACCAAGCATCTTGAAAATCTGTGGAAAAATACACGATTAAATACTGTTACTTTAATGCCATCAACAAGATGTTATTTTTGAGAGCATGTGTGACATGATGCAATCCAATGCTATGTTGAATTTTAATACTAAGTTATGTACACCGAAATTTCTTTCAGTCTAAGTAAGCAAAGACTCTTTTCAGTGAAATGCCTCAGAATTTTCTTTGTAACTGATGTGAGACACCCAGGCTCCAATTTTTATATATAACTAGGTAGTTTTAGCTTTATCCTGCTGAAAACATAGGCAGGGAGGGATACTGAAAAAGCCCAACCTTTTCCAAGTCCAGCTGTATTGCAGGATAGCCCAAAAAGGGCCACATGGCTAGCTCCAGTGTAACCACGAACAGTAGAAAGTTATGATTTGCATTCTCCAAAGGCTGGGGGTGCAGAAGTGATCTATTTGAAGGGATTAACAGGACCCAGTGGAGCAGCACACACACAAGTACCTGTGATTTTATATGTTCATGCACTGTGCATGCAGTCCAGCATACAACACAGGTGGTTCACAAAACAGCCTCCATTCAGACCACCTCTAGAACCGAAAAGTATGAAAAAGTTGGATGTTCTCTTCGTAGACCATGCCTGTCTTTCATTATTAGTTAGCACAGAGAAGGACATGTACATTCCAATGTGCTGTCCAAATCCATCCACAGCTTGCAAGCAATACTGCTCATAGAAGTCTCAGACATTATTTGCCCTGACAAATTAAAATAGGATCAGAATAAAGCTTATCAGCTGGACAATAAGATCTGACTATGAGGCTGTGCACTCCACAGCAGAGTACTGCAGAGGACAGTATCCTCCACAGCACTGGAGATGAGCAGGCAGAACAGGTATCCCACATGGTCACTACCACTGCGTGGGACAAGGACTCTGTTGGCACAACGTAATTACATCAGTAATTTCTGAGCCATTACAGCCTTCACAGCATTCTGCCTCTCTAAACCCATCATTATGGAGGTACAGCATGAGTTACTTATATTAACCCTGGAACCCAAATCTAAGACATGATTCATGAGGAAAACACAAACCTGATTACGATTGCTGAGCATGAAAATAAAGATTACCTGATTGATAAGCAAATCATGGCTGGCAGTTATGTCATCCTTGTTTTCTGCATCACCTTTGGAAAGTATTTTTTACTTCCTGGTGGTGTTTTTGGTTTTTTGTTTTTGTTTTTTTTTTTTAATTTTGCAAGGGTTTGGGGCTGTTTTGTAATCCAAACATCATTTACTGAGACATCAAATGCAAAACAAAACAGAACTTGAGCAGAACTGTGTTGAGAGAGAAGTTTTTCATTCAAGGATTGGCCAGGCATAAACCTGACTCTAAAAATAAGGTGAGCAACTACTTTCTCTAAGGCAATAAAGCTTGAAGAGCTTAAAAGACTGCAAGTAAAATCTACATAACATAAAAGCAATGAAAATATTGTTCATCACTGACATCAGTCATTCATCATCCATAACTGACCATCCTTGACATTAGTTAGGGCATCCCATGAAACACTAAATATGTGATACGATGTGGACACTATATTCATCTTACACATACATCATATTGCACAGTCATTTAGTTACTCTGATATTTGTAGTGCAGCTAGACTTTGCTTTCAATTGCAGCCTTAGCTATCAAACCTGCATGAAAAACAGTGATTCCCAGAGCATCCCATTCCTTCTGTGTTTAAGGCTCAATACTGAACAGTACGCCTGCTCCAATAACACTGCTCTGACCAGCAATCAAGAATAGACCTTATCAGATGACAAGCTTAACTCAGGAGCTATATGAACACAAGCAATTTAAAACCATGCCCTGGTAAAATCCAGGATGGCCACCTTCCTTGTAGAAATAGTAAGTTAGCAAAAATTGGAGGAAATTGATATTTCTTCAAAGCAGACCCACACATGTATGTATTAAGTTGTGGGCAAGAAAGGCAAGGAGAACAGAAGTTTAAATAAATGTTAGAGTGAAAACAAATTAGAAAAACCACACAGATTCAGAAGAAGAGACCAACGTGAGAAAGATTTGCCTAGAAACAAACAAGGTAAGAATAATCAGCTAGAGGGAAGAAGAGAGCAACCTACAGAAACCAGACTTGGAAAAAAAAAGTTCTAGGGAGATCTCAAAGGATCCTGGCCCAGTTCCTAAGGAGCATTTCAGAGAGGAAAGGATGAAATGAAGAACTAGTACTTTCTAAAATGAGATGTGCTGAACTTTTTGCAAGGAACACATCTGTTTGTTTTCCTCACTGAGTGAGCCTAAGGACATGATGCCCTGTCAGCATACTATTTTCTATATCCTCTTAAGCTAGTTACAAATTTGAAGAAGCAAGTAGTGGTCACAAGTTCTACAAAGAGGGTTCAAAACAGGGATATTTACAAAGTTACTACAGATTACTAGTTTGATGCTCAAAAGATGAACAATTATCTCAGCACAAATGCTAACTGGCACTGGGTGGGGGCTGAAGACTTTACTTAGCCCACAGAGAAACACGGTTAAACCAAGTACAGCTGCCCTGGGCTGACTATCAGCTAAACACACAAGTTGCACTTCACAGGCTTCTGCAAACCAGCTGCACCACAATAACCTCAGCCACATCCTGAACCATCAGCTCTTGCTTGGGCAGCCAGAGACAGCACCTTGTGTGTGTTCAGCTAGAGAAAGAGCAGAAATGCCTGCTCACACTCAGCGAGATCTCTGTGCAGAAGCTGAATGAATGACCCAGGTTGTTGGAACTGTTACCTTCCTACTGGCTGTGTTTCATTAGTGGGGCACATTCTGTAAAGGAAATATCTCTGCATTTTTCTGAACACCACACCAGATTAATTTTCCACTACCAATCTTTACTTTTCTATCATTCTTTGCCTTGCGTCCTTATGCAAAACCATAATTTCCACGCTGAAATATATTAAAAAAAAAATCACCTGAATGTAAACAAAGCACTTACTGTTCCAAATCTAAAAAGAAAAAGCTACACTGCATGCAATTATTTCAAACATTAGAAAAATTATAAAAAGAGATAGAAACATTATCTGCAAGACCAAATTAAGACTCTGGTGACTCATGCACCACATCAACTTACAGTTTAGTGAAGGAAGGGTCAACTTAGTAGCAGATAGCTGAATAGTCTAAGCCATAAACCCTAATTTAAAAATCTGAATTCTCCCATTCAGAGCAATGGGAGAATGGGGAAGTCAGGCCCCAATAGAATCCAGAAATGCCTTCACAATGGACAGTAGCTTCCAAAGCTAAATGATATTAAAATCTGAAAAGGCAAAAACAAGTTAAAATTCATACCGTAATTCTGTCAGTGAATTGGCTCATCCTCATAAGAAATATTTGAAGCCCACAGAAAACACTGAAGTTTTCTGCAAATGAAATTGTTTTCCCTCTCGGATAGACAGTAACTGAGCAAGCAAGCTGAAATTTTAAATTTTTAGTTTAGATAAAATAAATTACACGCTTTCTTGTTGGATCTAGCCCAAAAATACATTGAATGTTTGCAGCTGAACATATGCTTAAATCTCTCACTCAACTTCATCATGGAAGAATCAGTTTTTTTTACCCATTTTCCTAATTATTTTGTGCTTTTTTCAAAATTAAGATTTAGAAAACTCAAAACAAAACTTTATAATCCTATTGGAGCTTAATTATTTCCCTGTACCTTTGTTAGTTATAAGCAAAAATGTTTCCCTGCATTAGTTACTATAGAGTGAAAAAATTCAAGACCCCTTTGTTAGGGCTGGAAGTCTAATTGCATGAGTATGACATTTTTCTCCACCCCTCTTCACAAATCTGATTCCAGTTATTTGGTAGGAAACATACTTACAAGACCCTGAATTAGAAGATTCCCAGATTCTGTTTTGTTACAGTTTTAAATAACAATCCTTTTTTGGTAAAATTTCATGACTGACAATTTACCCCTAGCCCTTCTGTAAAATACAGTCAACAAAGCAGCATTATTGGTTGTAGCAAGGTGGGAGTCAGCCTCCCCGCCCAGGAAACCAGCAAGAGGACAAGAAGACACAGCCTCAGACTGCACCAGGGAAAGTTCACACTGGACATCAGGAAGAAATTCTTCCCAGAAAGGGTTGTCAAGCGTTGGAATGGACTGCCCTGGGAGATGTCTATCACTGGACACCATCCCAGGAAGCACTCAAGGAACAAGCAGACATAGCACTTAGTGCTAAGGTTCAGGTGACAAAGTAGCGATCGGGGGTCCTTTTGAACCAAAATGACTGAGTACATATAATACTACAAACAGGAGACAAAGTGATTGACATATTCATGCTGCTATTAGGATTTTTGTTGTTGCTTCTTTGTTGTTTTTTTTTTTAATGACATAACTTGAAATAAAATAGGATCTACATTGACAGCAATTCAGGCAATGTGTGATATACGGCCCAGGAAACTGCTCATAAAGATATACGCCTTGTTGCTCAGAAGTCAGAGTGATTAAGAGGCAGGCTACTCCTGGATGTATTTCTACTGCTGCAGGTACTATTTTAACCAAGACCACATAAAAAAAGTCATCAATAAATAATTTATAGAACTTATTTTATAATACAACTTATTCTGTGGTAACAACATTAAGTGCTGTT